>NW_010098325.1:0-23093 GCF_000699245.1 Pterocles gutturalis
CTGACCGGCCTGTAGTTTCCTGGGTCTTTTCCCTTTTTAAAAATGAGGGTAACATTTCCCCTTTTCCAGTCCACGGGAACTTCACCAGAGTGCCATGACTTCTCAAATGTGCTGGATAGCGGTTTGTCAACTTCATTGGCTAGTTCCCTCAGGACCCGCGGATGTATCTCACCAGGTCCCATGGAGCAACCTGGTCTAGTAGAAGGTGTCCCTGCCCGTGGCAGGGGTGTTGGAACTTGATGATCTTGAAGGTTTCTTCCAACCCTAACCATTCTGTGATTCTATGATTCTATGACTTGTGCACTTTCAGGTTCTTTAGATGGTCTTGAACCTGATCTTCTCCTACAGCTGGAGGTTCTTCCTTCTCCCAGTCACTGCCTTTGCCTTCTGCAACTTGGGCAGGGTGGCTTGAGCTCTTGCCAGTGAAGACTGAGGTAAAGAACTCGTTAAGTACCTCAGCCTTCTCTATATCCTGGGTAGCCAGGTCTCCTGCTTTCTTCCGGATAGGGCCCACATTTTCCCGAGTCCTCCTTTTATTGCTGACATACCTATAGGAGTTCTTCTTGTTACCCTTAATGTCCTTGGCCAGATTTAATTCTGTTAGGACTTTAGCTTTCCTAACTTGATCTCTGGCTTCACGGACAGCTTCTCTGTAAGTCCAGAAGGCTTTGATTTAAACAGTGGGAATATTCAGGATCTGATACAAACAGTATTATTTCATAGACTTAACAGTCTTACAGTCTTCAGATAGTTATTTAATTCTGTTGGAAATACTCAGAAATGGCTCAGCAACCTCTTCTTTTCTGGTATTTATGTCTTCTCTGGCTTCATTACAATTACATGCCTGAAAAACTTTATTTGTACTCTTCTGCTAATAAGGAAATTTGTTCATCAGATCTTAGATTGAAATAGGGAGACTTGCCACAGTCATTTTTTTACTTGACACAACCTTGATCTTTATGTGTGAAACTTTCCTTTTCCTTTGTAACTGTGGAAGAAATGAAGTAATATTGTGGGCTTCCCTCTACTGCACCTGTCACCCATTAAAATATTGTGTAAAACTTGTCCCCAGTTCTGACTGGTAATTAGTTATGACTTCCCATTTAATTCAGAAAATTCTTACCAATGTAGCCTCTACTCAGAAGGAGTCCTGTTCAAGTAAGCACTTTGCACGTGAGCTAAAGGTTTATTCTATACTTTTAATAGAGGCCATCCCTTGGTGGAAGTATCTAGATCTGATGTGGTTCTAGGGAACGAGACGTTGAGATCTTTATGTAGGTGAATGGAGAGCCTGCCTTCTCCTATTAAATCATAACTTCCATGGGTAAAATACGGAAGGAAAGGACTCCAAGAAAGTTGCTTACCTTCCTGTAAAAGGAGCCCTCTGAGGTACATTGGCAGTAAATACATGCTGCAACTTGGCTTTTTTTCTTAATACTGAGGCATTCTGTAGGATCTGGACTGTTTGTGGCAAAGGAGCTGACTGACAGGTGAGCTGGCTCTGGGAGGAGAGTGTGAGGGTGTTCAAAAACCTTCCCAGTGGACAGTGTTGGCCAAAAGACTCTGATCTGGAGTAAAGATATGCATGGTCACTAAGAATGGGATTTGGCTCCAGGGTGTAGTTCTCTATGCGTGGGTATCTGCATATGAGCTAAAGTCCTTAATTCATGTTATTATGGATGGGGGCTCAATTCAGTTGCCTACACATAGATGTCTAGTGCTGTTTTGGATGGTCTGGCTACTCTGGCGGTGCAGGTTTCTTGAAGATCTGAAGTCCTATCTGCCAGCTCCATATGAATGCTTTGGGTGCTGGAGAGCATCTCAAATGTTACTGTACTGTGTATATGCAACTGATTTGAGCCCTGAGATCTTTCAGTGGAGTCAGTGGAGTCCAGGGAGCCATTCAGTTGATAAGGTCCAGGCGTCTACTTTAATGTGAGTGTACTCCAGCAGAGTTGAACTCTGTTACTAGCTCAGACATCTAGCTCACGTGTAGTCATAAACATTTAGGCGCCTACATTTAGGATGGAATTTATATCTAGATTGGAGACACCCAAGTGCGGATTACAAGTGGATGAGTTTTAAGGACTCTGCTTTGCATAAGGTAAGTGGGTTTTTTGATATCCCTCCTTTTGCCAGCTGTTCCCTAATCACGTTATCCTGCTTCTGTTACAAGACCTTCAATTGCCATGTTTAAATGTTTTTTGTAGGCTCTCATGTAGTTATGGAATGTAATGTATCAAGTGGCATAAATGGCTTGATCCCATTCTGGCAAGTTAATGATGAGGATGTTGATAGCTTTGATAGCACCTACAGGGAACAGTTTTATGAGTAAGTATCCTTATACATTGAATTGTAAGTGCATTTCTAGGTGAAGTAATCTGCAGTAATTTGCAGAGAATTAACCATAAAGTTGACTACTCGCCAAGTGTCAGTAGTCATTGAAAGACTGATTAGAAGTCTGCATCAAGTACATCATGTTCTTATTGCTTGGGTTTAAAAAAAATAATCATTTTATTATAAATACTGATGTACCTGATAAAAAATGTAATGAAGCAATCATATGTAGGTTTTTATAAAGCTGTTGTGAAACATGTAATTTTGTAAGGCTTATTTATGTATTTGTTCTGACACAATCCTTTTTGCTAATAGATTAAAGCCTGCCCTCTATCACTGATATGGGAAAGATAGGTTGTTCCAAGGCAAAAAATCACTCCACTTATTTTTGTTTGTGAAGTTGGTCCTTTTCTAAATACAGATACAGCTGCTAATCCTCAAGAAAACAAAGCAGAAGCTCTTGTTGCAGGACAGTTAGGGTTTTTAAAAATTATTTTCAGTAAAATTAAACACAAATTAGGCTGATAAAACTAGGAATTTCTTTTAAGAGAGCAGAACCTTTGTTATTCAGTGACTGGTCTGCTGTAGGAGAGTGTGGATATACTGTTTGCTTTCCCATTGTATCAATCACTGCTGTCAAATATAACCCTTAAAATGTAGTGCAAAGAAAGAAAAAAAAATCTCAGCTGATCAGTTCACAGTTGTGCAGAAGCATTGCCATCTCCACGAAGTGCCATCATCAGTGCAAAATACATCTAGAGAGTTAAGTTGCAGACTGCTTTTAAATGATCTTTTTCATTCTTCTGTATCTGGCCTCCAGAAGGAATCTTAGTTTACTTTGTCCCCAAATTCCTTTAGGGGGTAATATTACTTCTGTAAAAGATCTGTATACTTGGTTGTTTGCCTGTAAATGTTAGGGCTCCAGCATATGGTCTCTAAGGCACAACTAAGTCAATTTAGGGCATGAAGTTTCTCAGCTTCACCAGTTAAGACACAGGTGCAGCTCTGTGTAGCTATGTTTAAAGTTATAACTGCAGCTTCTTCTGAAACCAACTTGATGCTGCCATTCATCACATGTGGCTGAAAAGCATTTAATATATTTAACATAAAGCAATTATCTTTTAAGATTTTTGGCTTGCTTGGAAGCGATCTCCATTTCTAATCACTACCCCTGCCTGATAATTTTCTCATGCTAGCGATAAAGATGTGCAAAATACATGCTGTGCAAGTTCTAATTAGGGTTGATAGTTCAAAGTAAGTTATCTAGTATCAGATAAATTAATCTAATTGCAATAATAATGTTTTATTTCAAAAAATAGTAGGAATTTTTCAGCAATTAAATTTGTGGAGCATTTGCTAGTAGCAAAGCACACTGTAGGCATGGACAACATGATGGACTTGAGGGCTTACACCTAGGCGGTAACTCTTTGTTCTGAGAAAAGTTGAAAGTGACTTGAGCAAATCTGAACATGTTGCAAAGTGATGAGGTTTGTATTGGCATCCCATGACAGAAGTTGCTGACAATTACATATGTCATAGAAACTGGTTCTTCAGGATGTTCTCGGAAATAGGTTTTCCTCCTTGAGTACATAAGGTTACATCAGTTTGGTATATAGGTTAGGATGCCAGTTTCCAGGTACCTTCCTACTGCGGCCCCTCCCACCTTATACTTCTGAATCTACCTTAGAGCAGGATGGTATTTTGCAGGATAGCATATTATATCTCCAAGCCTCTTGTGGCAATAGATACCAGACATAAAGGCAGTATCACCATGTTGTCGTTTGACACCAGGATCACCCAGCTTTTGTTCATCATTTCCTAAGTTAGTTGGTGACACTGACTGTGGACACTGTGGGCTCGGGGAGTCTGTTAGTGTGCTTAGAAAGGTTTCTGCTTCATCATCAGTATAAAGAATCCTGGAATATGATTTTTTTTTTTTATTGACACTTATTTGAATAATCTTTCATTCACAGAATCATTTAGGTTGGAAGGGACCTCTTGAGATCGTCTAGTCCAACCCCCCCTGCTCAAGCAGGGTCAGATAGAACAGGTTGCTCAGGTCTGTGTCCAGTTGGGTTTTGAATATCTCCACAAGTGGAGACTTCACAGCTTCTCTGGGCAACCTGTTCCAGTGTTTGAACACCTTGACAGTAAAAAAGTGTTCAGATGGAATTTCAGATGGGAAAGTGTTTCAATTTGTGTGTATTGCCTCTGGTCCTGTCAGTACGCACTACCAAAAGGAGCCTGGCTCCTTCTTCTCCACTCCCTCCCGTCAAGTGTTTACACACGTTGGTAAGATCCTCCCCCTGCCCTCAAGCTTTCTCTTGTCCAGGCTGGACAGTCCCTGTGCTCTTACATGGCAGATGCTCCACTCCCTTAATCATTTTCATGGCCTTGCACTGGCCTTGCTCCAGTAAATCCATACATCTCTTGTACTGGGGAGCCCAGAACTTGTCCTACTACTCCAGATATGGCCTCACCAGTACTGAGTAGAGGGGAAGGATCATCTTCCTCAACCTTCTGGCAGCACTCTGAATCGAGTCCGGGATGCCTAGGGACTGGTTATTCCTCCTCTGGTGCAGGATTTGCATTTTGCTTTGAACTTCATGAGGTTCCTGTCAGCCCATTTCTCCAGCCTATCAAGGTTCCTCTGGATGGCAGTGCAACCTTCTGGTGTATCAGCCATCCTTTGAGTTTTGTATCATCTGCAAAACTGCTAATGGTGTGCTCTGTCCCACACAGAAAACAAAACAAAACAAACCCCAAATAACCCAGCAACCCAATGTGTATGGAAAATGCCAAGTCACCTCTGGTCATGAAGCTGTTTGTTACAGGGGTGATATTTACTGTGTTTCACTGGTTTTCTAGGTTTATAGACATAAAAAAATGAATGTTCTTGTATTTGCAGATAGATTAAGCTATCTCATATTAAGCACTGATAGTACAGTTTCTCTACAGATGTTTCCTTTTTACCCTTTTTTAATGACAGAGAGGGAATGCCTCATGGACTTGCTGTATCTGGAACAAAATTTAACATTTCAAAAGTGAAAGTAAAGGATTATATTCATAAATTTTTCTGTTGCTTCATATATGGTTCTCAGCAATTTACAGCCTACATCAAATTGGAACGCCCAGGTAAGAGATGTCATCTTGATAAATTGGTGATCAATGATGCTTACTTCTCAGTTAACTTGACAACACCCTTCTTAGAGCTAAAACTGTGTTGAGGTATTTTGTCATATTCTTAGCAAAATTAAAGAAAATAGCACTTTTAATTTGCTTTGTCTTCTCTCACTCAGTGTTTTAGGAAACATTATTGAAAGACTCCAATTTATTTGAAGCAAGTATGAAACCAGAGTGGAATACTGTGCTTCATTGTACACACTTGTACTTAAAGAAGCATGTGGATCAGAGGAGATCATGTGTATAGAAGAGCAGTGAAAGTGGCCAGTTCTCTAAAAGAGCTGGGGGGAAAGACATAATTAAGCATGGAATGGACTGTCAGGAGGACATGAATGTATATGTGGACCTGGTTGTCCTATCCTTCAGTAATGAATAATGGACTCAGATTGCCAGGAGAAAGAAAAAAAATTCTGTATAGTAGGAGAAACTCGGTAGTGAAGGAATTAAATAGATTGTTTGGAAAGATTATGGACTTTCCACTGCTGATGCATGTGTTGTGTTATTACCTGGTAGATAGGCTCCTGCGTGTTGATTGGGAGCATCTTGCCACTTGCTGGACACCCCAGTCTTCTGCTTAGAGACAAGGATAAGTTTGACATATTGCTGGCTAGCCTGAACTTTTCTTTTTAGTAGATGAACTTAAAGGTAAAGTGAGCTTTAAAAGCTCAAATGCAAGGCTGAAAAAAGGAATTATTTTTATTTAAAAACATATACACAGAAAAGCAAATAATTATAAGTGTCTATTTTTTTTTAATTTAGTTGCAGAAGAGTCTGTCAACTGTGAGCCAATCCTTTGACAAATGCTGTTCTCAAACTTACCTTTAACTGACCATACTGTGAACAAATAATTGACTGAAAGTGGATCTGAGCTGTAGTTTGTTACATAACTATAAGTACTTCATAAATATTGTCAGGGTAGGATTTAACCTCAGAAATCCTTTAATATGCATGAACTAAAAAGTGCAGTTTGTGGAGGGTGTTTGTTTTAAGGACAACAAATTAGTAGGCTCAATGACAGATCTTCGAAAAGGCTAGAGGCAAAGGAAAGCTGCTTGATCTGGGGAGAATAGCAGGGTCAGGAAATCACCTCCCCATCTCTGACTTTCTTGCTTTCTGACTGATAAAATTTGTATAAGAATTCTCACTCTACTGCTGCACTGGGATATAGATCAATATTTTGGTTTTTCAGCTGAAGAGTAGATTAATTTGTCACGTTCTTAAGGTGTCCTTTCTCTGAAAGATGAAAGTAGGCTTGTCAACAGTATTTGCAGAAAGCATACATGAAAAATTTTCAGTCCTGTTCATACATTCCTTTTTTTTAATATTTTAATGACTAAACCAATTTAGAGCAGTTTTAAGCTGAAAGAGGATAGATTTAGATTAGGTATTAGGAAGAAATTTTTTCCTGTCAGGGTGGTGAGACACTGGCACAGGTTGCCCAGAGAAGCTGTGGATGCCCCATCCCTGGAGGTGTTCAAGGCCAGGCTGGATGAGGCTTTGAGCAACCTGGTCTAGTGGAGGGTGTCCCTGCCCATGGCAGGGGGGTTGGAACTTGATGATCTTTAAGGTCCCTTTCAATCCAAACCATTCTACGATTCTATGATGTCTTTTGTCTTTCTCTGGTTTTAGTGTATAACTTTGTTTTGTTTGTTTGTTCTCTCTCTTCCACTCTACTGCAGCTCAGAACATTCAGGGTTACTTAATTGGAGGAGGACTTTCTTTGATGTTTTTGGTGTTTTTTACTCTCTTTATCTACAAGATCTTCAAAATTGATATTGTGCTTTGGTATCGGGACTCCTGCCATCCTTTCCTGGGTAAAAAAGGTATGTTTTTTGCAACAGTGCTGTGTGTTGTAAGGAGCCTTTACCTTCCCTTGCAAAGCAATGAGTTAACCTCATGGGGCATGATTGGTCTTCCCTGTGATTTTTGAAAGGGTGACACATTTTTAGAATGTTTAGAATTAGTTCAAATACCAAAGCATCTACAGGGGAAAAATCAGCAACTTTCCAGGAATCCAGTACTCTCATTCCTTTCCCTGAAGACCCACATGAGTGGTTTGAATGCTGTTCTGACAGCAGTTGTTCAGTTTTCTTCTAATTACTGTTCTTACAGAAAGCAGTAATGCAGTGGAATTGATGGGCGTTTTTTATTTTCCACAGATGAACCAGGACAAATTTAACTTTCTTTTGTATTCTGTTTGAAGGCACTTATGATTATTTTACTTTCTGTAAATTCCTGGCATTCAGAAAAATGTTGATAGGAGTGCTGTCTATGAGAGTGTGCTGAAGTATGGGTCATTTCCAAACGTCTGAGCGGAGGTACATGCTTAGAGAGACAGAAAATACCTTCTAGAGGTACTGAGGTTCTGTTAGATTTCTTTGAAGTCTTTTAAATTTGGTCTTTCTGAAAAGTTTGTTCCAAAATATCTAATACAATTCAGACCCTGAAATTTGCCGAATACTTTGGTTTTGTTTTCATGTCTAAGTGGTTGCTATGTTTTGAAACAAAAACATAGGTTACAAAAATGATCTATGAGTTCTGTGGCAGCTGGAATTTTAAACATTCAGTTGTACTACTGGAACTGCTATTTTCCAGATAATTAAGTGATAACATTTTTTTATTTACAGTTCAAAAAAGAATATTCAAACCTACTTAATTTTGCAGGTCTCTTGCCTATTCAGATCCAGCATACTGATTCTACAAATATTTCAGGCTTAGTATTTCATGCTTAGATAATAGCAGGATTAGGACCTCAAACAATTATTCAAGTGGGGAAAAAAAAGTGTTTAGAGATTTTGTTTGTTTGTTTGCTTGCTTGCTTTTGTGTCTTTAGAATCCATTTTTAAATTATTCCTGTTGCTCACTCTTTAGTTTCAGATGGGAAGATCTATGATGCTTATGTTCTGTATCCAAAGAACAGAGAGAGCTGCTTGTATTCATCAGATATTTTTGCCCTGAAGATACTGCCAGAGGTCTTAGAAAGACAATGTGGATATAACCTCTTCATATTTGGGAGGGATGATTTGCCAGGAGAAGGTAAGCTATCTGAAGCCAAATTACACTCACATTTTCTCATTGGCAACTGCAAATACAACTCAGAAACATGCAATCCAACAGATGTGATTCTAAACATCTCCCACCATTGAATGAGCTATAATTTTCATATTCTCTCTGATGGAGAATGAGAAATACAGCACTGGGTACTCCCATGAAGTCTGTTTATCTCAGCCTTTCCCTTGTCATTGTTTAGCTCTTCCATGTTTTTTCAGTGTCTGGATAGACTAGACATCTGCAGATGGAAGGATGCTTAGGGGAAAAGGAGTTGAAATTGTGGTTGTGAATGATGACTCATGGCAGGAAACTTAGAACAGTAGGTCTCGTGAGTGGTGTGAAAAGAGCCCATGGCTTTGAGGTGCCATTTAACAGGATGACCTGTCTACTGCTTCATTTTTATTTGCTCTGAGAATTGCTGTCAAACCAGTGGGATGCAATAAAGGGTATAATGGATGCTTAGACAGTGCAGGTGGAAGAAAAAGAATACAAAGCAACACTATCAGGAATGATCAGCTGTATCAAAGACTATTTGTCCCTAGTGAAAATTCTTACACAGCATCGCCTTCCTTGCGAGGCTTTAAAATCCTTTCCTCTGTGTACATATGCACATCAAAATTGAATTTCTAGCATCTGACACTGAAAATTGCCAAGTCTTTCCCAGTGACAGCTTATGTGAGGTGAAATGCTGAAAGTCTTCTGAATCCTTCCTGGTTTTCTGTTTTATCAAACAGTGAATGAAGCCACTGCAACATGTTAGTAACAAAAAATAGAAACATACAGCCTTAATTTTGCACAACCTTTTTCTCTGCAGCTGTGATCAGCATTGCTGATGAAAAAATGCATCAAAGTAGAAGAGTGATAGTTGTTTTAGTACCAGAACCCTCCTGCTACAGTGTTACTGAAGATGTGTCTGAAAAGCAGCTAGCCATGTATAATGCTCTTATCCAAGATGGCATTAAAGTAATTCTCATTGAACTTGAAAAAATACAAGATTATGCAGACATGCCAGAAGCCATCAAATATATTAAGCAAAAGCATGGGGCTATCCGATGGAAAGGAGACTTCTCAGAAAGGTCTCACTCAGCAAATACCAGATTCTGGAAGAAAGTTCGCTACCACATGCCATCCAGAAAAAATGCATCAGGATTGCATTTGTTACCGAAAGACTTTAATTCTCCCTAAATAACAACAGAAAAATGACACTTATTGACTAATTCAGTTCATATAATTGGTGATTAATTGATTGAAGGTCACATGTATCTGTTTTGTGAAGACAATCTCATCCGAATTTTCTGGATTGAAGGTACCACAGCTTCGTCTACAGATGTGAATCATCCTTTCTTCTGTCCAGATCAAAAGAATACCTTGTAATGTCGTCAGTAGCACAGTGATGACATTGAAACCATGTAGGAAGTACATGAGGCCTTTTCTAAGAATTGCACTGTGATTTGGTGGAACTCTTTGGTATTAAAGATGGAAGGGGAAAAAAATATCAAAAAACCAGAAAACTTGTTCTTTCCAATTAGAGGTTGAACATGAAGGGAACTATATTAGTTAGAATTGTGATATTATTCAATGGGCATGGCTGATTCCAGTAAATGTTTTTGCTTCATTTTTTAAATGAAATAACACAGAACTGTTTGTTACAAGTTTGTTATTTGCTGCCTTGTTCAGTTTGCTGAAAGATAAATCCCTCTGTGTTACTGCATCAGTGTCTTATCACCCAGTAGAAAAGGTAAGAGACAAATCCAGACCCCCAAAAGTGCTATTGAACCTGACAAAGCATAAATACTCTACCTTGATCTTTTTTACATTTTAAAGAACTGCACCATTTTTAGCCACTTGTCCCACGCAGACATCATAAAAATACCATCGTAATGCTGTATTGAGTAAAAAAAATAATCTCCAGAGGATTTTTTTTCCAGTTAAAAGGCTTAATATATTTGTTCTTATTACCCAAGTGGAACAATTAGCTAACGACACAGAGTCTCTCATGGGGAGTACAGGATGGTTGGCTTCATCTCCATCAACATTAAGGACCAGATCAACGGGCTACCCACTTCTCATGGGTTGCTGTTGCTGAGGGAGAGCAGCTCTTCCCTCCTGTTCCCAGCCAGGGTGCTGGCTCTAGTGTTTGTCAGCTCTGAAAGCTGAACCTGACTGAACAGGCTAATGTGATAGAAATTGTTCTTTTCCTTGGGATAGTTTTCTCCCAGATTAGCAAATTTATCTGGTTCCCAGAGTGTTCAGAGTGGAATGAGAGAAGAAAAGGAGTAGCAGGGCCATGCTTTTTGGCTATGGGTGTGTTTACAAAATAGAGGTAAAATAGGATTGTTGCCCACTACTCCTTAAAGTGAGAGAGAGATGCCCTACATAACCGCCTACACTTGCTTGCTTTTCTCCTTTCCCTCTCTCCTGATGTACGGAATCTGAAGTGACTGTACCTAATGTGGCTGGGGCTGGAGTCACAGCTTTCATACAGCTGTTTGGGAAAGGACGTTGTTAAAGTTGTTAAAATTTTTAAAGTTACCGTGCATGTTGAATCCTTTCTCTTTGCTTTTTTTTTTTTTTTTTTTTAACAAGATTATTTATGACACAATTTTGTTAACTCTGCAGTTATGTTTGACTTGTGTGTAGGCAGTGATGTAGTTTGTAACTATGAATTGTTTTTTCAGGAGAGGGAATTGATTTGATTGATTCTAAGAGATGTTCAAATCTGTTTAGTGTCATGTTTATAGCTATGAATTTTATAAGAGCAGGACATATGAGAGCCAAATTGCCTGTGCTTTTCAGTTTGCCTGTGCTTTTCAGTTTGTGCTTGAAAGTTACATTTTTAAGTTAGGAGATCTAGTTGTATATGGAAGCCTCAGGATTTGACAGTTACTGCCTTTAACTTTGCTTGCAACTCTGAATTCCTGTTTGCATCCTATCAGCTTCTCTCTTGCAGCACCTTTTGCTCTCCTCCCATTCAGACTCCAGCCTATCTTTTTCTGTGCAGCTGCCCAATCTTGGAACAAGCAACTTACTACTGTGTCAAACTCCATCACTTTCCCAGCTGTCCTTTCCTTTCAGGCTGTTACTAATACAGTATTAGGCAGAAATTTTCCCTTTGAGTTGGTCCTTTGATATCTCCAGTTGTTTATCTGAAAAAACTCATGTTCTGCATCCTTCAGAATTCATCTACTCATTTTGACACTGCAGTGTTGGCTTTTTCTTCTTTCATGGCTCATGCAGTTATCTTCTTATGCCTCCATCCTCAACCAACAAAACCAATAGTGTGAGGTGCCATCCCATGGAAGAACTGCCGAGTGAACGTGGGATGGTGCGACCCTCATGTTCTGCCTGATGAGTGACAGATCTAGTGGAAATAGGTTCCTCTGCTACCTGAAGTGTTTTGGTTACCTCAGGGTATGATGGAAATTTGAAACTCTGCTTCTGAGAGACAGTGCCGTTGTGAGTTGAGTGTGTGTTTGGCCAGAGTGGAATAAGAATCCCTGCATTTCAGATTAGGAGGGAAAAAAGTGCATTTGAAACATCAGAGTATTTCAAACTGTCATGGTACTGGAATGTTTTGTTGATGAATGTCATGTATGTATAGACCAATGCACATGCTTATATTCTGTTCTCATTCTGTGTTTTAGTGAAGAATAAAAGTGTCAAGGGAGGGACAGTTTGGGTCATGAAGTGCCACATTCATGTAGCTGTTGCACTCAGTCAGCTTTTAAATATGATGTGGGTTTGTTGAGAGCCCGTTGTAGGGTAAAAGAGCCTTGAGATCCATCTGAAGTTACTGACATCCATCTGAGCAAGGCTACCTGTTACAGTTCACATCGACAGAAGAATTGAGTAGGACAGAAGCTGTACAGTTTTGTCACAGAACTCTTCCTTAAGAAGATCCCTGTATCAAATGTGAATACCAGACATTGGAAGCATGGTATTTGTACTCTGAGGACTAGGGTACAGTACTGACTTTGTGCTTCCACCTTGACAGCTCGCAGTCTGCAGACCAGCCAACAGAGTTCCAGTACCTCGGGCCTCCTGAATTATTTTTTTGCTGACTGGAATAGATTGTATGAAAAACTGCTACTTCTTATCCCTACCTTTGGTAGAAAGTTATTTTACTGAGCCAAAATACTGTTTTTAAAAAAATATTTGTTCCTTTTGATATATTTATACAACTGATTCTGAAGTTTTCATGTGTGTTATGTAAAAGACACTTTGAAGAAAGGTCAATTTTTAATGCAATAAAACACTACATATTTTTTTTCTTACAGAGTTGCTTTTTTCCCCTCATTCCTCCACTAGAGCATGCTGAGAATGAACAAGCAGCAGTCTTGACTTGAAGTGTCTTAAACAAGACTGCTATAGTAGATCTTCATTCAGGTTACTGAATGTGTGTGGGGGAAAGGTTCTCATTAACCACTGTGTTAATCTGGTGTTGGCACAACGTTAGCACTAACCACCTTGTCCTGCCTGCGCAAACTGGAGCTGTGACCTTGGCTCTGCTCTGTCCTGTGCTCTCCTTGCAGTAAGGTGAAGCTAGAGCAGCCCCAAGGCTGCTGCCTTGCTCTCTGGGACCAGCACACTCCCCAGCAGTGCCCCACTGGGCAGCCTTCTGCTGCAGCTCCTCAAGAGCTGGGGGAAATGCAGGAGACCTCAAATGGAGATGTGATGGGCTTCTCAGCAGTAGTGGAAAGGCAAGCCCTGACTTTCTAATCTGCTCCAAGAAAGCCAGAGCCTTGGCCAGTTGGTCTCACATGAGACTTCATGTTGATTTTAGGGGGGTTAATGTGCTTAGCATAGGGTTTACAGAATAATTTTCAATCCTAATAGATAAAAGTAGGATTTTAACATTTGATCTGTAGTTCTGGCATTCTGAAAACTTCTTGAATGCTGTTACTGAATACCATTTCTGACCCTTTTTCTAGTTCAAGTAATGCCAGCTCTGTTTACATGCTAGTTTAATCCTGGGCTTGTTTTTTCGTGCAAGATAGATAAGCAGATAAGAAAGCCAATAGAGGAGTTCTTCTGAAAGGAGTTTTTGTATACCTGTGTAACTCTCACAGTAGTTGTTTTTCAGAATCCAAGAAATTTTGTTAACTTTGGTATAACCAGCAGCAATAAGTCTCATTCTATATTTAGACTGTATTGACATTTTCATGTGAAATTTCCCAAATTAAGTATTTTCAAGACCTGTATTGATAATGCTTTTGATTTTTTTCAGGCATCTGAAAATCTGTACTATACACCTGTCTAAAAGCCAGGCAAGGGTTCAGGCTGTAAATTAATGTATGTTTGAAGGTCTTATGCATTTCTTGCTTCCCCTTAGGAAGGGCATCACTTCCAGCAGCACATATTCTTTGTAAACAGGAGGTGGTGGACAGTTTGCTTCTGCTAAGGTGCTCTTCATTCCCAGTTTCTTCGAAGATACAGCACCTTTGAACTAAGTCTGCGTACTTAGAGGTTAAAAGATTGCAGTGACAAGAGTCAAGCTGGAGAAAATCACTGTTCCCTGATAATTGGAATCAGCATAGTTTATTGTGAGAGCTGAAGACAGCCTCATCAGCAGGTTTCCTTCCTGTACTAGAGGAACAGTAGCAGTGGGGTCAGTTCTGTGACAAAGACCTCCCATGTGAGCTTTTCAAGCCTTCTACATTAGTTTAGTCCTGTCCTCCTGAAAGCCATTACAAGCAAAGCTTTCCATTCAGTAAGGAGAATAAAGATTTCAATGTGAGGCAAGTGAAGCTTCTCGGATGTCTTCACTGGTAATGAACTTAAAGGGAAGCAAGTTCACCAAATCCTAAACCCCTGGATGAAGCAAGAGAAAGAAAGAGGAGTGAAAAAAAAGAACTGTTGACTTCAGGAGGATACTAAAGCAGACATCCAGAGAATCAAACTAATTTCTGCATGTAGAATGAACTCAGGAATAGGATTTTTAAAAGAGGTTATGATGTTTATGATGTAAAATTTAACAGTTTTGTTTATTATATTTTGGGTTGTGTGCATTCATCGTTTGAATGTTTGTCTTGCAAGAGTATTAAAGATACTCTTCAGCACCTACTTACTTTTTTCTCTAGTTTTCTGGTTGCTCTTTTTAAAATTCTTGTTTGCTTTTGTTCCCATGAAATGGATACTTGCACTTTCTAAAAATATACAGAGTTATGATTTGAACAAGGCATTGCATAATTCATGTTTAGTGTTTGCGGAGAATGGGAAGGCTCTTCTTACTAATTGTCTATTAATGTCAGGGCCCCAAGGGCACTAATAAGCCTTACAGGCCCTGATAAACTATGCCTTGGACCCAGGAGACCCATTTTAGCCCACCCTGCTTCCTTGCTGGGAACACTGGGACAGACCCTGGCTGGGAGGGAGCTGCCAGCCCATGTGGCATCCTGACAGGTAGGTAGTGAAGTGTCTCATTACTAAATGAACTGAGCTTGCCTTGGTACAGAAGTAGAAGCCAAATGCCTGTGAGGAGGGGGAGACAATCCAGAACACATCCATGTGAGAGCTGCTTTGGTTTGTTCTTGCAGTTGCAGGTTTTGTTCCTAAATGCAAGAAAACAAAACACACACACACAAAACCAACAAAAGGAATTCTATGCAAAACTCAAATGGCTTTTTTGGAGATAATTCAGCTGTTTTCCCATTTCTAAACACTGGTGTGAAATGCACACAAAGTGGATCTTATTGTTCTGATTTTAACAAGGTGAATTTTGCCACAGCTGGTACCCCTCAGGGATGATCATCTCTAACTACCTTCAGAATTAAGCTAGCTCTATGGTGAGAGATGTTCAAGCAAAGTGATGGTTCCAGCAAAGCTTGTCAGCAGTGTAACTAAAATATTTATAATTATTTTTAATTAATATTTTAAATTATTTAAATGCATTGCGATTAAATTGAAACTAAAGCCATTTCCTTTGGAGCTTCTGCTTAAATAGTGAATGCATCCTGCTGTAAAAGGAAAAGATGTTGTTTATGTAAGGGGGGACTTTGTATATCAAGCTTTTTAGATATGCTCAGTTATTTTCTCTGCCCCTCTTCTCTTTCTAAATTACATTTTAAAAGGACACCTTAATTTTACGTACATACATCTACACAAATGTTGATGATAAGCAATACTTCCTTTGGCTAGAATGGCTGTATGTGTAGCCAAAAGGAGTGAAGGCTGCTCAGTGCACCTGGGGTTCATCACTGAGCCCCAGTACCCTTTGCCACATGCCTTGTCTTGATGGACAGCTCTGGCTTTGCAGAGTTTGTAGCAGGCTTGTCAGCACATCTTCAGCAAACCCAGCAGTTTTCTATGATATGCAAAATGGAAAATAAGGAAAAAAGTTTTCAGAGATGTCTTAATGAGAAAGGAATTATATTGTTACCAGCAAAATGACTTTCTGCATCCTTGAGAAGGAATATTAGAGATTTAGAATTATTTGTATATCTGTCCATCTTTTAATAATTCATTTAATGTAATCTGCTTAAAGACAAAAAGTTTCTTAGATTGACAGAGTATCTTGTACTGACTGATATGACTGTAAAAGGAATGGAGTGAATTATGCAAAATCACATATAATTACTTGCGAAAACAGTATAACATTTATGTAAAATTTATTAGTCGGTCTACTTTTCAGTCTTTTGTGTAACAAAGTGGTGCGATTCTATGGAGCTTCTATAATTTCTGTATCTAATTCCAAAAGTTTGACATGATGATTCTCTGTATTTGTGAAGAATGTTGAACTGAAACGCCCAAGAAATTGGTTTTTTTTAATAATTTCTAAAATATTAATTTATAATAGAATTATTAACAATGTGTTAATTGTTTTGTGTGTTTAGAAGCATATTCATTTTCAAATTCAGAGTGCAGGAGCCCAGCCATTATCCAGTAACTCTTTACTTGGTGCTCTTGTCAGGAGCTGCTCTTTCCTAGTCAAATGATGTTGGTTATGAGTGGAGAGTGAAAATCTGGGGTGAAAATCACCAGGCTAGATGTTATATCAACACTTGGAAGGTGAGTGTGCTGACGAACAGGCAACTCACAGTTTGTGGTAGTTTCTCAGGCTGTGGAGTGTGAACGTGGAAGGTTTGGACACCTTTCTAGCATGATATAGCACCTTCATTGCTTTGGGAATGGAAGACATGCAAGTCCAGTCAGGTAAGTCTTCTGGGGACATGCAGAAGGGCAAATAAAACCTTTGAGAGCTCTCCATGGCAATAGCTGCATTTGTTCTTCAGTGCTACTGAATCTAGGTGCACACCACAGTTTCATCCTGACCCCACACTGAGATGTAATGTGGATTCAAACCAGCTCTTTGGCTTTTCCTGGCAGAAAACCCAGTCTGCTGCTAGAAGGGAGTCATGAACATGCTCTGCCTGGGTCTCCAACACAGCCCCAGCATGCATCCCAGTGATGAACAATCACCTCTTAGGGAGGCTGAAATATTATGAGAAATTGCAGTGCAAGCACTTGATTAACACTGAGTTTAAGTGGCCAGCCCTCATTTCCCACTGACCCCAAAGGAGCAAGCAGCAAAGACACATTCTGTCAGCTACTGGCGCTTCATTTTTCAGTCCCTCTTTTCAGACCCAACTATTGCCTTATTGACCTGGGAGCCGTGGATGTTTTTCCTTCCCTGAGCAATCTCCGTTTTGCCAAGGCTACCAGGCATAAACATAAATACTGTTACAGTTCTAGTGTTGTGGTTTTTTTCCAACAAACCACTGCTATGACTACAAACTTTGAGCAATTACTAACATAAACCAGCTGTTTGCAAAAGTCTTCCTTAATGTTAGGGAAAAGCACTCATGTTTTTGGTTGGTTTATTTACATGCATTGAAAACAGGCAACAGGGAGTTACAGAAGCCTGGAAGCTGTATCAGGACCATGCTGGTCCTAAAAACAGATGATTATTCAAACAGTAAAGGATGATGGTAAAAGTGCTTGCTTGTTTCTGGCTTAAAACGGAAATAATGGAAAGGAAGGAGCTGTGGTGAGATAATGAACTGATGAGCGTATGAGCTACTAACCAGCCAAAAGGCTATTTTTTAGGGTTTTTGTAATGATCTGAATATTTTGAGTATTTATGTACTACACAGGAGAGGAATTTTACAGAAAAATCTTTATTTTCATTGAAAATAATATTTTCCAGGTATTTCTAGTGAAATAACAATGTTTTATCCTCCTTTCCCTAGTCCATAATATTGTCTGACATCTGTTGTTTTTTTTTTTTCTTGGTCAATGCTACATTTTAACATAGCAGCCCAAACAAGTAGAAAAATAATTTAAAAATTGTTATAGCAGGTAGAAAGAACAAGAAGTCGGGTGCAGACCTGCTTTTTGCAGTTCATCGGTGAAATGGAATGTCACTGTATCAGCTAGTGATATTTCTAGGCTAGTGCTATCCCACTTGTTTTGGTGGATATTTTTAGGCTAGTGGTTTTATTTCAGACAACATTTTGTATTTTGCAGCTATATTTTGTTTATTCTTAGAAACCCTCCCCTGAGCCCTTCAGGAAGAAAATGACCTCCTTTTTAAAAAAAAAAAAAATTGAAATTAAACTTGGCAATTAATTAACATATCTCTTCTATCTGCAGGTTATAACAAGTTAAATTTATCTGTCAGTGATGCCCTTGATGCATTTATTGTGATTGTTCTGACTTGTTAATAATAGAAAACCTTTTTCTTGGATTCTTGGATTTCCCTTTGTGATCACAGATAAAAAAAGGTTTCTTTGATTATGTATCTTGGGATATACATACAATGACGGGGGTTTGTGTAGGCCTCCTTCACAGCAGAAGTAATTTGTAAGTTTTGCCTCAGTGGAATATTGGGAAACTCACAGTGAGGAGCATAAGGGGGTAATGCTAGAGAAGAGACACGTCTGATGAGAAACATGCAAAAAGGATTCCTGTAGAGGTAAATTAGTACAGGCTGGCATCTTGTGGAAAGGAAATTAATAGAAGATGTGCTGAAACATCTTACCTGTTACTTTCACTTAAAATCATCATGGCCAGTTTGGTGACAAATCCAAATGACTTTGTTGGGTTGTACAGTCTGCTGGTTAGGGCACTTGTCTAAGATGTGGAACATGTAGTCGCATCCATCCCCTCATTACACACAGAGAAGGAACACCTGTGATTTTTTTAGATTTTTAAAAAGTAATTAAAAATATGAAAACATGTGAACACACATTGTTGTAGCTATCTCCAAGATTTCTTTCCCTTTACAAATCTTTAAAGGCCAGATTTAATACTCAAATGGGCTTATTTGTGCATTAACTTAAAGAACTGGGGAGTGTTTACATGCATAGATACTTAACAGAATCAAAAGCAGTGATTTTAAAGCAGCCCAAATGTATCAGATGAACTAAGAACTTACTCATGTGAGTAATTCAGGTTGTGTGTTACATATTATTCTGGTCAAACTTCAACAGGATGTACACTTACTTACTAGGTGGCTCCTGTTTCTGCACAGAAACCCTGGGTTAGTCATACAGGACTAAAGGATTGCAAAAGTTCAGTTTATAGAGTATTGGGTCTTCTCAGTGTTCTTTTAACACTTAACTACATAAATGCCATTGGCTCTGTCTGAGGTGCCAGAAGAGGCTTTGTGCATCTCATGTTAAATAAGAGAACAATTGGCAGGACTGGAGTCTCAAAAAGCAAATGTAATCTGAAAAGAGAGTTAGAAAAGCCTTGTATTTCTAAAAAAGCTGTTCCTTTGTTCTGTCAAATTCCTCCTCAGCTTCTTTCTGTTTCCTATCACTTGAATGGCTCAGACTATGTACAATTAAATAAGTTTTAAGGCCACTCTCTAATTTTATTTTTTTTTTTTAGAATATAGTATAATACACTGCAATGTATCAAGCTTCAAAGGTAACTTACTTGCTGTAACCCGGGAAGTTAATAATACATTGGTCAATTTTTTGTAGAAAGGAGAGTCAGAGAGGCATGTGCTTATCAGCTGTTTCTGATTAAAATATTTTGCTTTTCACTTTGGTCTTTATTTCACAATGTTTGAAGTGGAGAAACACCATCTCACTGTCTTATAACAGACTCCAGCAGAAAACTAGCATCATACTTCAGAAGGTATGGCTTTATAAGAGGGCATTTTGTCAAAAACAGGATGTGACCCCTATGCATTATCTTTCTGCTTTGCCTTTACTCTTCTCACTCCGCTTCCCCCACACACTCTGTTAGGCTTTAGTGTCTGACAGTCCTCTTCATTGAAGGATTTGGTCTGACAATTGCAGGTGCAACTTCTGTGTGCCATGTGGTAGGCAAAACAGCATCGGTGTCACCTGGCACTACTGCTGGCACTACTTCCCCAAATGCTGGTAGTACCAGCTTGCAAATTATTTTTAAATGGACTTTAAAAAAAAATATTGTAGATCTGGATTATTTTCTTTGTCCTCAGCTTAGTGAACATCTGTTGTCCAGTCAGTTTGTATTTTTAATGTTTCTCTTCTTTTAAAAAAAAGGAAAATCTGTACATATTTCATTGTCTTTGAAAGAGATTAAATTAGTAAGAGCTGGACCTGTGGTGAAATCCCAAGAGTTGTCAATGCTGTACAGGCCAGCTTCTCAGTGTCTTTCCTCATTGGACTATGACAACATGACATTTTTGTCTATTTTGAATGTGGTCTGTTTGGGACAGTGGCTGTATGCAGCTATGGAGTACCTAGCCACAAAAAGCTCTGCTCATGTTTAATTACTCCTGGGTATACTAATGCAATGGAAATATTAATCTTGGATCTCTGTTCTCAGTACATTTGAAGAGTCTTGGGTGATTTTCAAGTACTTAAGATGATAAAACGTCTTGCCCACTGTCCTCTCAAAACAGAGCCATTTTCCTAGCATCAACTTCATTGCTTTCCTTTTTATATACAAGATTCTTTTCTTGATGGATGCTTCTTCTCTGCAGTAAAGAATATCACAGAAGTGCAGACAACCATTGCAGCCAAAACCAAAAAATAAGATTGTGGCTACAAACCACGTAGTTTTGCCCTAAATATACTTCCGGATGTCTTAGAAACACGGTGTGACTATACTCTCTTTTCACGTTAAAGAGATGATTTACCAGGAGCAGGTAAAACACAAGATTACTGAATTCTATCATTTCCTTTACAAAAGTAGCAATTATGTTTGCTTGTCATTGTCACTTGTCCTAAAAAAAAATCAGGGCAAGCATGGCCCTGATTTCTGCAGGTTATGTCAGTTGGTGCAGTGGACATGGTGTCCACACAATGCGTGTTTCAAGAGACTCTATTTCAGACTAACTGCTGGCAGGTATTGTTGACAGCATGTCCAAGTATTTGGAGCTTGCTTTCAAGTTTTGCCTCTTCTGAAAGGAACCTGTTCCACAGGTTCCAGGATAGTGTGGTGGGGTTGAGAGGGAGATCAGTTTAAAAGTGCTCTCATGATCCAAACAAAAATGCTAATGCAGCCACATGCATACGCCTGAAGGAGATGAATATACATGAAAAGGGAAAGTTGTCAATATTACAAACTGTGGAAGACAAGTGCTCTTGAAAACTGGAACAAAACTACTGGAAGATCTGAAAAAAACAAAAGGTTTGTGGTAATCAAAGGCAACAGTCTAAATTCATCCCAGGCAACTTCCATCCCATCCCTACCTAAGTCAACGCTTTCACTCTGATTTCTTTCTATGTATAACTCAAAAGGATTGAATTATTTATTGCAGGTAACATTCTCCCTTCATTAGTTATACAACATTTATCAAATAAATAAAGAAGATGCATGCCACCATCCAATGGAAAAAGGACTTCACAGAGATACCTTATTTAGCAAATACATTTTGGAAAAATGCTGTATACCAAATGCTACCCCCAAGTTCAGTCTCTTCATTTGCACAGAAGCAGCCCTCTTTGAACACCTCCTCAGTAACAGAAAGATAAGCCACGTCATGATCGTTGCTCTGCTGCAATCCATTTTCAAAGATGGCAACAATCAGTTGTATTAGGGCCCTCCCTGTGCTAATTACAACAGGTCATTCTATCTTAGAGCTTTATGAGACAAAATACTTCTGAATGTTTGTGTAGATTTAAAAAAAAAGTAAATTCCACTGCACAGATCTGATCAGGAGGATGTTTGGATAACTCTTCGCTTAGCGTCACCTTCATTGCTGGAGCTGGTGGTTCTTGGTCTGCTTTGTAGTGTTCCTGGTGACCACATCAAATGTTCACTTTCCTCAGACAACCAACTTCTCTGCTCTTCTATGAAATTTTTGTTTTGTGACTACCATGTTCTTTATATTTTGCTGTCTCGTGAAATCCAGCCATCTCAGTTGATACGCCTTCAACTTCACTATAATGTGTTTTTTCTAAATTCTGATTCACATCAATCACTGAACAGTTGAATGACTGAATAGTTCTAATTTTACCTATTCATTTTGGTGGTGCAAAATAACAATACAGAAACTAGAAATCTTGCATAAAAATTATTTGACCTAATGCAGTGAGTTCATAAGAAACATTTCCAAAATGAAATATGGATATAATTCCTGACCTAAGAGAGACAAGCTGACTGCATAAATCGTGCTGTCTTTGCTGAGCCAGGAATGAGTTCATACTGTGTGTTCCTCCCAAAAGCATAATGTCTGGAGCTGTTACAACATACCTCCAGCCAGCACTACATATCTTATATTGATGGAGGATAATATATGCAGGCATAGCAGGGCATAATCTCTCGTCTTCGTTGATCTGTGGCTACCACGTGATGGGCAGGATGGTTGAAGGTGTTTCTGTTTGGTAAATACAATAGTACCAGAAAGTGGAATGAAAGAAGTACTAGAAGTAGAATGCAAAACCAGGGTGGAAGGAGCAGGATGGTGAGCAGGACTGCTCACCACAGTTTTTGCAGAATACTTGTAATTTGCTTAGCAAATGTGTTTATGATGTATTTTTAACAATAATGGGAATATCTACTTTGATAATTCTAAAGGGTTCATGATTTCTGCATACTTTGGGAAGAACCCATGAAAGACCTTTCCTCTACCTTACTTTCTTTTTTAGTAGCTAGTCAGCAAGTGGGTGCCAACACAGCCTTAAGAATGCCCATGTCTGAGTCTGTGTTCACCACGCTCTATTTGAAGAGCTTCTACTTTGAAGAACTCTGACTACAGCCGTGGCGTGCGAGCGAAACAGAGAAGTGAGGAAACCCAAGAACACAGTGAACACACTGCTCCCAGAACAGTCACAAGCCAAGTAACCTCTAAAAAATGTCAGGGCCGCTTAGCTGCTGTCAAATTTGCGGGCAAAAACTTAGCAGCGAAATGGGACTAAACCTGTGCGTGCCACCTTCAGAGCCAAGTACCTCAGTGACATGTGTCAGTCAGGGAAACTTAGACCATGCTGTCAAAGTAGCCTATTGAAGAAGTTGGTAAAACCATCCACGTCCCCGAGATGCTCCTGCCAACAGCCTCCATAGTCCTGAGGGGATCTTTCTCTCCCAGTGACACAGTCCCTTCAGCGAGGGAAGTTTGCGGCTGCCCGTACTACCAAAAA
>NW_010098326.1:0-5323 GCF_000699245.1 Pterocles gutturalis
GGGTGTCACCCTGGGTGTTTGGAGCCTGGGGTCCCAGCAGTTTAGAGGCCGAGCCCTGGAGCTGGAGGCTGAGGGCCTCAGGTGCTGCCTGTTTTCACCTCAAAACAGGTCATTACAGCCCTTTCTCAGCCTTGGCATTTGGAAACTAACAGAGACGGTTTAGTATTGAGACAAGGGGCGTGTGTGAAGGTTCATAAATGTAAACATATTCAAAATCTGTTCTTCAGACAGAATTATTTGTGTGGCATAGATGAAGCCTGGCCCATGCATTGAGCTACACCTGGGAGGGGGTGAGGGGCAGGAACCAGCCCACAGCTTTGTGCTCAGTGAGCTCCAGTCTTCCTGTTGTTGGACATGGAGAGGATGTAAATCAGGAGCTGCCTGAGCAGGTTTAATTCTGGCATTGCCCGGCTTTGCGGTGCTTGACTGAAAAGGTGGTGGGGAGTCATCTTCTCAGGGAAGTGTCACAAGAGGAGGGAACTTCCTTTCGGAGAGGCCTCCCTGCTCCCATATGTGTGAAAATCTTGGAGAGTCTAGACTAAAGTGCACTGGGTTGCTCATTGCTTTCCCTCTTAAGTACCCATGTGCAGAATTTGCTGTATTCTGGTGTTTGGCAGCCCAGAAATGAATCTCTGTGCTTTCTTGTGCTTCTCGAGCAGGCTGTGGTAATGTGCTTGTCTCTTGCAGCATCTTCTGATGAGCCTGGAACTAAGATGAGAAGACTGGAGCAGACTGGTCACCAAGTTGACTTTTCTGCTGTATGCAGCTGGGACCAGTTCTTAGGTGACTTTCCAGCTTTAGGTAAGAAACTCAAGTTGCAAAGAAATGGTACTCAGTAGGTGAAAAGCTGAACAGAAATCAAACTTTGTAGAAGTCAGTGCCTTGCTCAGCTGTCACCTAGTCCAGATTTCACAAGCCAGTGTAGCAGTACTTTGTGTTTACGCTCTGACCCTGCTGATGCCACCTCACCCTGCAGAGCCAGCTGTTTGATTCCTTTACCTGCCCGAAAGGCAAGTGTAGCCTGTTCTCCCTTCTAGCTTTTCCTGTATGTGTATCCTCCCAAGTATCGGTACCTGACACCTCCTGTCTATCTGTCTCACAGGTCTGTTTGCATCCAGTGACAAAAAATGGAGAAATTTAGCAGCACCTCAGATTGTTCTAGAATACACTTTGCTTTGAAAAGGATTACTTTTAGCTCAGAAGTGGGAAATGACCAAGACAAAAATACCTTCCACTTAATGCATTTCATACAAATTCATCTGTATTCTTAGGTGAGCCTACTGTCTCCAAGGTTTATTGCATTCCTGAAGGGCATTCTCCTTGGTTCCCTCCTCTCTTCCTTCCCGAGGTTAATGGACTTGTTAGGGTGGAGGGATTCCTCTTTCTGCTTGCTAAGTACAGTGTGATACCTGGTGCTTGTGGTAGCATCTTGCATTAGGGGAAAAGCAAGTGAGAAGCATTTGTTCCCATCGGGGAGGGCAGTAGCAGGGTTTGCAGTTGTTGTGGACCCTTGCGCAGCAATATTGCATCAGAGTCATCCTGAGAGAGCTGTCCCGGGGAAACGTATTTTCCCTTTGCTGTATGTGGCTCTCTGTGCTTGAACCATGGTCCTGCTTGCAGTGGTAGTAGAGACTCTCTCACCTGCTGTGTCAAGGACACCCCGTCCCTGGGTCAGCAGTCCTTGTTCTTAAAGAAGGGTCCTGTGATCATAGGAGCTGAAGACCTGCTCCAGCACCTCCATGTCCTTCTTGTGGTGAGGGGCCCAAAACTGAACACGGGATTCAAGGTGCGGCCTCACCAGTGCCGAGTACAGGGGCACGATCAGTTCCCTAGTCCTGCTGGCCACACTATTTCTCATGCAGGCCAGGATGCTGTTGGCCTTCTTGGCTACCTGGGCACACTGCTGGCTCATGTTCAGCTGTCAACCAACACCCCCAGGTCCCTCTCTGCTGGACAGCTTTCCAGCCACTCACCCCCGAGCCTGTAGCGTTGCAGGGAGTGGTTGTGACCAAAACACTGCTATTTTCTGGGACTACCCACAACAGTTTTGAAGCATCAGAGTAGTGCATCGCCACATGGCCCTGGAGGAGCACTTCAATACCGAGCTATTCTAGAGTCCTTCAGGAAGTGGCTTTTTTGGGTTCCTTCACCATCTGGCTTTATGGGGTCATTGACCACCTATATTTTTTGGGGAACTTCACTGTATATCTCTTTACCAGTGTTTCATCATCAAACTTTTATTAGAGTGCATCACCAAACAACCCTGATGGAGTGCATCACTGTGTAGCCCCAGAGGAGCCCTTTGCTGCACCATGCCGGAGGAGCCCGACATCACCTTGTCACCCCAGAGGAGCCATCACATCCCCAGAGGAGCCCTTTGCTGTGCTGCCTTGGAGGAGCCCATCGTTGTCGCGCTGCGCCAGAGGACCCCATTATCACCCCAGAGGAGACCTTTGCTGCACCGTGCCAGAGAAGCCCATGATCATCACGCTGCTCCAGAGGAGCCCATAGTCGCTGCATTGACCTGGGAGGAGCCCTTTGCTGCGCCATGCCAGAGGAGCCCATTGTTGTCGCTTTGCTGCGGAAGAGCCTGTTGTCACATCGCCCTGGAGGACCCCATTGTCATCCCAGAGGAGCCCTTTGCTGTGCTGGGCAGGGGGAGCCCACCATTGCCTTGTCGCCCCCCAGGAGCCCTTCATCGCATCTCTCCGAAGGACCCATCATTGTTGCGTCGCAGCTGAGGAGCCTATCGTCACTTCGTCGCCCCAGAAGACCCATTTGCTGCACCATACTGTAAGAGCCTGTCATTGTTGCCACACCAGAGGAGCCCATTGTTGCCTCATTGCCCCGGAGGAGCCCTGCATCACTGCATCGCCCTGGAGGAGCCCTGCACTGCCACATCACTCTGGAAGATCCCTTCATTGCCCCCACAGAGCCCTTCCTTGCAGCATTGCCCCGGTAGGAGCCCTACATTGCCCCGGAGGAGTCCTTAATCACCTAATCACTCCGGCAGTGCCTATCCTCGCCCCGGCAGAGCCCTTCATCGCCCTATCACCTGGAGGAGCCCTGCATCGCCCCCATGGAGCCACTCATCACAGAATCGCCTCAGAGGAGCCCTTCTTCACAGCATTGTACTGGAGGAGCCCCTCTTTGCTTTGGTGGAGCCCTGCCTCACCCCGGAGGAGTCCTTAATCGCCTAAGAGAGAGAGATTGGAGGAGAGGAGCACTGCTAGCTCTTATTCTCATGAATAAGGAGGGTCTGATTGAAATGGTGAATGTTGAGGGCAGCCTTGGTTGCAGTGACCATGAGGTGGTGGAGTTCAGGATCTCATATGGCCATAACAGAATACTGAGCAGAATTGCAACACTGGACTTCAGTAGGGCCAACTTTGGCCTTTTCAAGCAATTGCTAGGGGAAATCCTGTGGGACAGGGTACTTGAAGGCAAAGGCGCCCAAGAAAGTTGGTTAGTGTTCAAGGACTGCTTCTTCCAAGCTCAAGATCAGAGCATCCCAACGGGTAAGAAGTCGAGGAAGGGTGTCAGGAGACCTGCATGGTTAAACAGGGATCTTGCTGCTGGTAAGGACTCAGATGCAGACTGATATGATCATGCTGTAGCCATTTATTATGCCTTGATTACACACTTTTATACAGAGCTCTTGCAGATTTGGCAGCTACTAATTGGACACAATGATTGTAAATTCCTAACACCAAAGTTACTATTGGCTAGCTTTAGTCCTGGGAACGGGACCCTTAAAATTACTTAGTCATGCTGATTATTTACCTTCAGTTCCTCCTTATCTCGTTTACATTCTGCATAATTGCCTACATTCTCATTCCTTGCTGATGTTTTTTCTCCTTTAGTACAAATCAACTACGTGACCATTTTCTTTTAAAAAGGTTCCCACCATTCCCCCGTTTTGTTTAACTTAAGCAACCCAAACCTTTTGCATTAATTTTTCAGCAGTAAGCATTGTAGCAAGCAAGGTGTGATTAACAATAAAGCGAAAATCATTAGCATTATTATAATTGCCATCTTGACCAATTCCTAAACCTCCTAAACACTTTTCTAACCCAAAACAAACTCTTTGTCTATTAAAGTTATGAATTTGTTGAAACACTGTATTGGTGTTATCAGAGAGGTTCATATAACACACACCTTCAAATTCATTACAGCCATATCCCTGTGCTAAAAGCAAAAATCAATAGCAGTTTTATTTTGCATGGTAGCATGTCTAATTGAATCTACATCTATTAATAACCCACTTAGTGCTAAAGAAGTTGCGTTAGTTTGTTTAGCAAGCCAGCATATTAAGCTATAAGCATTGTTAAAGCTTTGGCAGCAGCAACACCAGGTACAAAGAACGATGCTACAATGGTTTTATCTGCTTTCCAAAAATCAAGATTGTCTTCACAGTCCTGCTTGAATGCATGCATGTCTGCTTGGCCTGCCTTTCCTTCCTGGATGTCCCTTGCGTAACAGAGGAGACCACCACTCACATCAAGCTCTGGTATGGCGTGTGTCTCCACCACTCAACGCCTGTTGGGTTGCAGCCAATAGCGGAGCTAAACGTTCTGCTAGGTGGCAAACACAGAGACCAACCCAGTCTTGCCCTTGACTATGGAAGGAGGCTCTTGGCCAGCTCCTTTTGCCTGATTCTCAATGCAGACCATATACACAGTTGTTAGGATCTTTTCCACTTTTGTCTTAGTGTATTCTTCTAGCTACTGTAAATTTGCACGCTCTAACATTTCTTTTGCAGGTTTGCATTTCTGACAAAACCAATCATACACATATGAATAATCAATACTTTGGGTAGACAAATCTTCTAAAATAATTCTCAAAAACTTACACTTATGGGGCTTGAAAGTTCCTTTGTGATGCCAAATATCCAATAGTCCTCCTCTAATTCTAGTCAGGAATGGCCATTCCCTTTTTTTTTTTTTTTTTTCCTTTTTCTAAAATTTTCTTTTGGTTTTTTTTCTTTTTTTTTAAAAAATATTGTGTCTTTTTCTTTTTTCTTTTACTTTCTTTTTTTATTATTTTTGTTTTCCATCCCATTTTGATGGTGAGTATGGATGCAGATCCTATTTTTCTCTTCCCCAGTATCGTCTCAGATAACCAAAATCCAAGTCTCAAAGACACATCGTCCCCTGAGCAGCCCTGAATTGGCCCATCGCCCACGAGCAGCCCTGCATCGGCCCATCGCCTGCAAACACACTGCATTTGCATCGAGGAACCGTCCATCGGCCCGTTGTTCCCGAGCAGCCCTGCATCGGCCCATTGCCCCCGAGCAGCCCTGCACTGGCCCCTCACCCCATTC
>NW_010098326.1:5571-6605 GCF_000699245.1 Pterocles gutturalis
AAGCACCCCTGCACCGGCCCATCGCATCCGAGCAGCCCTGCGCCGGCCCATTGCTCCCTAGCAGCCCCCTGCACTGGATCATCGATCCCGAGCAGCCCTGCATCAGCCCATCCCCCCCGAGCATCCCTGCATTAGCTGATCACCCCCGAGGAGCCCTGCTCCAGCGCATCGCTTCCCAGCAGCCCTGCATTTGCAACGAGCAGGCCTGCATTAGCCGATCACCCCCGAGGAGCCCTGCTCCAGCACATCGCTTCCCAGCAGCCCTGCATTTGCATCGAGCAGCCCTGAATCGGCTTAAGTCCCTGAGCAGCCCTGCATCGGCCCATTGCCCCTGACTAGCCCTGCGTTGGCCCCTTAGCCCATTGCCCCCAAACACCCTGCATTTGCTTCAAGGAGCCGTCCATCGGGCCAATGTTCCCGAGGAACCCTGCATGAGGACATCGCTGCTGAGCAGTCCTGCATCAGCCCATTGCCCCCGAGCATCCCTGCATTAGCCCACCACCCCTGAGCAGCCCTGCACCGGCCCATCGCTCCCCAGCACCCCTCCACCGGCCCATCACTCCCCAGTAGCCCTGCACCGGACCATCTCTCCCCAGCAGACCTGCATTTGCATCGAGCAGCCCTGCATCGGCCCAAAGTCCCTGAGCAGCCCTGCATCGGCCCATTGCCCCTAATTAGCCTTGCGTTGGCCCATCGGCCTATGACCCCCAAACACGCTGCATTTGCATCGAGGAGCCGTCCATCGCCCCATTGTATCTGTGAAGCCCTGCATCGGCCCATTGCCCCCGAGCAGCCCTGTGCCGGCCCATCGCTCCCCAGCAGCCCTGTGCCGGCCCATCGCTCCCCAGCAGCCCTCTATTTGCATCGAGGAGCCCTGCATCGGCCCATTGCCCCTGAGAAGCCCTGCATCGGCCCATTGCCCCCAAGCATCCCTGCATCACACCATTGCCCCTGAGCAGCTCTGAATTGGCCCATTGCTCCCCCGAGGAGCCCTGCAACGGCATTTCACTCCCCAGCAGCCCTGCACCGGCCCA
>NW_010098327.1:0-381 GCF_000699245.1 Pterocles gutturalis
TAAACAGCCTAAAGTCTGCGCTTCGGAAGCCCATGCTAGTGGTTTTACTGGCCCCTCTCTTCACTTCACCAAGGATCGAGAACTCTATGATTTCATGGTCACTAAGCCCAAGACGGCCTCCAACCACCACATCTCCCACCAGTCCTTCTGTGTTTGTGAACAGCAGGTCAAGCGAAGCACCTCCCCTGGTAGGCTCGCTTACCAGTTGTGTCAGGAAGTTATCTTCCACACACTCCAGATACTGATCAGCCTCCCAATATCCCATTCCTCCAGAAGTGAGTACTTTTCTAAATATTTCTTTCATCCTAACTGATGATGAAACTTAACATCCTGTCCCTGTCCCTCCTCCCATTCACATGCCTTCTTGTTGGCAGCTGCTCC
>NW_010098327.1:1129-3124 GCF_000699245.1 Pterocles gutturalis
ATCAGAGGCCCTATCAGATGAGCAGATAGTGAGGTGGACTGAAAACCAGCTGAACATCTGGGCCCAGAGGGTGGTGATCAGTGGTGCAAAATGTAGTTGGAGGCCAGTAACTGGTGGTGTACCCCAGGTATCAATACTGGGTCCGATCCTGTTCAACATCTTCAGTCATGATCTGCAAGTTTGCTGATGACACAAAACTGAGAGGAGTGATTGATATGCCAGAGCATCGTGCTGCCACCCAGAGGGACCTCAGCAAGCTGGGGAAATGGGCTGACAGATACCTCATGCAGTTCAGTGAGGGCAGGTGCAAAGTCCTGCACTTGCACATGGGGAGGAACAACCCCATGCACCAATGATGTTGGAGGCCAACCAGCTGGAAAGCAGCTTTGCAGAGAAGTGATGGACACCAAGTTGACGATGAGCCAGCAGTATGCCCTTGCTGCAAAGAAAGTAAATGGTATCCTGGGCTGCATTAGGAGTGTTGCCAGCAGATCAAGGGAGATGATCCTTCCCTTTTGTTTGGCACTGGTGCGACCGCACATGGAGTGCTTTGTCCAGTTCTGGGCTCCCTAGTACAGAAGACATGGCCATACTGGACAGAGTCCAGTGAAGGGCCACAAAGATGGTTAAGGACTGGAGTATCTGCCATCTGAGGAAAGGCTGAAAGAGCTGGGACTGTTGAGCTTGGAGAAGACAAGGCTCAGGGGGGATCTCATCAGTGTGTACAAATATCTGAAGGGAAGAGGTAAAGAAAGCAGAGTCAATTGACACCATAGCCATTTTAAGTTGATACTATAGTCCAAATTCAAGTTGATTCCTGTTTTTTTAACTCTGATCTTAGACTGCTGAGATGGGTTTAGATTTTTCATTTCCATTTTTTTTTTTTCTGTCATAGAGAAAGTAATATGAATTCATAGAGTATCCCTTTGCAGGGTAAGTCTTCTCTTGTTTAAAGACTTCCAGTTTTTTAGAAATGCTAAGTGTTGTTCATCAAGTACTTTGGTAATCATTACAGCTCACCAAAGACAGCAAAAGTACCTTGGCTATGGCATTGTCTTTGTAGTATCTGCAAATATTCCTTCCTTGAACATCTGCTATGATTCAAGAGACCTACAATACTGAAGACGTGCTGTTGTATTTATGTAATTCTACATGGTTTCTCCACTATAGGTGGTGTAGCTTGTAGCTGCCTTGCTAAACCTCACATAAACATGGACTTACATTCTCCAGGACCAATACTAGTTGTGGCAAACCTCTTCAATCATCACTCATAAACATCTATAAATATAGCTGAGGTTCTCTCCCATTCTTAATTCATACTATGATACTGAAATGTTACCAGAATCTTATTGCATCTCCCTCATCTCACAAGATGTCGTTGTAATTATATCTGTGTAATTTATTAGAAGCAAATATGTAAAGAGGAAGTAATTTCTTAATTTCTTGGTTACCCAGGAGTCTCCAACCTTGGAGAGAGAAACTGGGTTGGAATTTAGAGTAATTCATCTCATATGCAGACATCTTCCTATGCAGTATGGTTTATAAATAGGGATCAAAACAGCAATGCTTATTAGCTTATCTTGGTTTTTTGTGACAATGCTGCTTGATTTTCAGCAGTAGATCATACCACAAGCCTGGACTTGTGCAAAGCATTTGGCACTGTCCCTAAATTGGAGAGATGTGGATTTGACAGAAGGGCCACTTGGTGGATAAGGAACTGGCTGGATGGTCGCACTCAAAGAGTTGTGGTCAACAGCTCGATGTCCAAGTGGAGACCAGTGACGAGTGGCGTTCCTCAAGGGTCAGTATTGGTACTGGTGTTGTTTAATGTCTTTGTGGGAGACATGGACAGTGGCATCGGGTGCACCCTCACCAAGCTGTGTGGTGCAGCTGACACACTGGAGGGAAGGGATGCCATCCAGAGGGACTGTGACAGGCTTGAGAGGTGGGCCCGTCCAAACCTCAGGAAGTTCAAAAAGGCCAAGTGTAAGGTCC
>NW_010098328.1:0-553 GCF_000699245.1 Pterocles gutturalis
ACAGAGTCATAGAGAATCATAGCGTCTCAAAGAGTCTCATAGAGTCATGGAGTCTCATAGGGTCATAGAGTGTGACGGGGTCATAGAGTCTCATAGAGTCATAGAATGTGACAGTCATAGAGTCTCATAGAGTCATAGCGTGTGAAAGAGTCATAGAGTGTGACGGAGTCATAGAGTCTCATAGAGTCATAGCGTGTGAAAGAGTCATAGAGTGTGACGGAGTCATAGAGTCTCATAGAGTCATAGCGTGTGAAAGAGTCATAGAGTGTGACGGAGTCATAGAGTCTCATAGAGTCATAGCGTGTGAAAGAGTCATAGAGTGTGACGGAGTCATAGAGTCTCATAGAGTCATAGCGTGTGAAAGAGTCATAGAGTGTGACAGAGTCATAGAGAATCATAGCGTCTCATAGAGAATCATAGAGTCTCCTAGATTCATAGAGTCATAGAGTGTGACGGAGTCATAGAGTCTCATAGGGTCATGGAGTGGGACAGAGTCATGGAGTGGGAGAGAATCATGGAGTAGTACCGTGTCATGGAGTCTCATAGAGTCATA
>NW_010098329.1:0-3334 GCF_000699245.1 Pterocles gutturalis
ACACCTGAGCTGTGAGCACACCTGAGCTGGAGGAGGTGTGACTGTGCCTCAGATAACCATCTCTGAGGTTTCTCCACGCGGTGAGACGGAACGCACCCACATGTAAATTCCATCTGTCTGAGGGTTATGGGTGAGGCGTGTACAGAAGGACCTCAATGCTCCACTCTAAGGTTTAGAGCATGCAAGATCGTTTCAGAGCCACAGAACCATCCCAGTCCCTTCCTGGGAGCTTGCCTGAGGTCCCTTCCGGGGCTCGGGGACTGCTGTGAAGAGGCTGGCTGTTTTCTCCTCGGCCTCTTCCCTCCGGGCTGGACTCTGACTCCTGGAGAAGCAGTGCTGCTTTGAACCGAACAATGCAGCACGGGGCCTTGGAGCAAAGTCAACATTATAAACGTACGCCTCCAGCAACTGGCGCACCTAAGAAAAGGTGATGGGTGACAGCAGCAGGTGACTCTCTTCTGAGGTACCGAGGCACCCGTCTGCCCACCCGACCTGCTCTCTAGAGAGGTGTGCTGCTTATCGGGATGTCACCGAGAGAATACCGAGCCTCATACAGCCCGCTGAGCATTACCCAGTGCTGTCGTTTCCCATGGGCACCAGTGGCACAGCCAGGAGCTGTCTGAGAAGTATCAAGAAGGATTAGAGAGCCCTGGGAGAGGCGGGAAAGGACTCCGGACTTGGCAGCGTTGAGGAAGAGGGAAGATCCCAAACACAAGGTGCAGATGCACAGGAGGGCAGGAGCTGACTGCTGCTGCCCTGTTCCCGTGGGGGAATATCCCACGTCGAAGCTGGACAGCACAGCGCCAGATGGCCATTGGAACAAGGGCAGATCTTGGGATGCTGGTGCAGAAAGAACCGCAGGGCCACAAAAAGGGGCATTGCTATGAAAGAAGGGTCCAGGCAGTAGAAGAGAGAGGGGTGGAACTCCAGTCTGGGTTGCCATGAGGTCCTACCAAGTGAATGAAATGTGTGGGTGCTCAACGTGCTGGCATTGGACCTGTGTGCAAAGTCGTACGAGTAACAGCAGGGGAACTAAACAAATACATCAGCAGGGAACATCTTCCACAGGGTCCAGAAGGGGAAATACTGGCTATCGCCTGCCAACAAAGGTTATTTTTCCTTTGCCGTGACAGAAAGCACGGTGTGTTTGTGTGCATTCCTGTCCCGTCCTCTGGGCTTTATCTTGGGATTTACACTGAGCAAACAACATGGTAAATTTTATTCAGAGGAAATTAACATCTGCTGACAAAGCTTTCTACAGGAGCAGAGAAAAGGCTGAGGCTGTCGCCAGCCTGTGTGTTCCAGGGCACGGGGGGAATTATAAGGCCCCTTCAAGCTGGAGAGAGATGTGCGTGCCAGAGCCGGCTGGCAGAGAAGGCTTATCAAAGGGATTTATATCTCGTGCTGAGATGCTGTGCTGGGATGTGCAAAATTCAGTTCTCTCTCAAACAGGTACATAGTGATGGTGTTCTACCACCACCACAGCAGAAACTGTGGATTTCTGTCTTAGGAACCTGGCAAAAACCAATCGGTTTTCCCCTGTGATTTGTGGCATGCCTCTGCTTGCAAAAAATGTCCTCCAGACAGTGCTATTTGGTAAATATGACTATTAGAAAAGGAACGTGCTATAGAGATATATACATATATTCAATTCATTTTTAACATATCTGGGAAAGAACCAGGCTTCAGTGGTGATCGTACAGAGCTGTCTGTGCCCCACACCTGTGGGCAATGTGGAGAAGGGGGCTTGACCACAGCATTCCTCTTTGCAGGAGAAAGTCCCATGCACCTGAGTTCTCTGTGGCTCTGGGCAGAGAGACCGCTCAGCTTAGAACTCCACCCCAAGGGATGGAGCCGGGGCCCAGCAGCGGAGTGGTGTGCAGCCACTCAGGTCCGCTTCGTTCTGCCGGCAGATCATGCCGGATGTGCTCCACACCATGGGTCGTTCATGGGACAGGCGGTGCAAGGGCATCAGCTGGAAAGAGGCAAGAGCAAGGCAGAGACCATCTGCCGAAGGCCGTCTGAGGCACATCTCAGCACGGCGTGGAAAGCCCGTCCAGCCCCAGGACACCTGTGAAGCTGTCAAGCTCACCTGAGCCATGGGGCACCAACATCCCTCCCGCGTGCTGCTCCCTCCCTCCGCACCCACAGCAGCCTCTCCTGGCCAGGCTGGCCGCTACCTGCTGGATGACGGGGGCAAGGTGAGACAAGATTGTCCAAAGAAGCCAAGTGACTTTTGCCCCCTGGTAATGGGGGCCGGCTCCCAGCCAGGAACTGTGTCCCAGAGTCCGAAGAGCTGGAGAGGTTGTGCCTGGAGCCACAGGCTTGTGCAAGCCCGGAGTGGGAGGGGTGGCCGTGGCACATGCTATAAAGAAGCCCGAAGGAGCTGAGCAAACAGCGCAAGCTGGAGCAGAGAGAGGAGAAGCGACATGGGAGAGCTTTGCGTCTGCTCCGTTCTGGTGACTGGGGCCAACCGGGGAATCGGCCTGGGGCTGGTGCAGCACTTGCTGGGGCTTCCAAACCCACCCAAGAGGGTCTTTGCGGCGTGTCGGGACCCCAAGGGCCAGCGAGCACAGGTGAGATGGGTTGTGCTGGGGGACAGGAGCACTCGGTGCCAGGGCAGCCGGGTGGAGCAGGGAGGGGCTTTGCAAAGGGCTGGAGCTGCAGCCCGGCACCCGTGGCACAGGGTAGGCGGGGTGGGATGGCTGTGGGACAAAAAAAGCTGTGCATGGGTTGTGCAGAGGGGACAGGGCTCCTGGGGGACCACAGTGGCAACTTGCTGCTTCCCATCTCCTCAAGGGCCTGAGGCAAAAGGGCTTGTGTCGCGGTGTGCCAGGGTGGGAGGCAGGGTGGGTTGTGAAGCAGTGGAGCATGTGCGGGAGGCATGGAGCCCCGTCCACAGGGAGCAGGACAGCCAGAGCAGGGTGCTGGGTGCCAGGTGGTGCAGGGACAGAGCCGGAGCAACACGGGCTTTGCCTGGTAAAGGCTGAGCCTCTGCGCAGCCCCTCCTGCCTCTCCGCGCCCACACACTCCCCTCTCTTGCAGGAGTTACAGAATTTGGCCTCCAAGCACCCCAACCTGGTCATCATCCAGCTCGGTAGGTGCCCCGAGGTGGCGGTCACTTGCCCCAGGTCCACTGGCGTGTGCCTGGGCACTGTACACACCCTGGGAGCCCAGCACCAAGAGGGACCCGTGACAATGGGCTGGTGGGTGCAGGGACCACGGGTGCTGCCGTCCCTCCTGCCCATGGCCAGCCACAAGCGCATGTCCCTGGGAGGACACAGGGGCTCCTGTCCCCTGGCACTGTGCCAGGTGCGAGCCACCATTGGGACAC
>NW_010098329.1:3387-3590 GCF_000699245.1 Pterocles gutturalis
CAGGGAGCACCTGGGGGGCTCAGGGCTGAACCTCCTCATCAACAACGCTGGAATCATCAAGATGAAATCACTAGAGAGTGAGACAGTGGAGGACATGACCCAGACCTACAGAACCAACACAATTGGGCCCCTGCTGCTGGGCCAGGTGAGAGCCTCACCCAACCTGACTGTCCCAGGAAGCATGAGGGGCTGGTGGACGAGGG
>NW_010098329.1:3620-3878 GCF_000699245.1 Pterocles gutturalis
AAGCTCAGGGAGCCGTGGGCTTGCGCTCGGGAGCTGGAGCCTGGCGGGCTGTGGCAGTGGACAGAGGAGGGAGGATGCTCTGGTGCTGGTGCCAACATTGCCCACTGTGGAAGAACCTGGTCCTCTCCCCTGTGTCACCTCCATGTGTGCCCCTGTCTCCTCTTTCTCCTGGTAGGAGCTCCTTCCCTTGCTGAAGAAGGCTGCCCAAGGGAGTCCAGGCTCAGCACTGAGCTGCAGCAGGGCCGCCATCATCAACAT
>NW_010098330.1:0-9844 GCF_000699245.1 Pterocles gutturalis
AAAAAAAAAGCTTTCACACTGGAAGTCAGAAGACAGGCGGACATACAGAGCAGAGGAAACATCAAATATCTTCACCTTTTTGTATCTCACCTCCAGATCTTTCATATCCATTAAGAATATGAAGCACTGTCTCCCTGAGACAGCTCAAGTTACTCTGTTCTAAGCTAAAGTCTCTAGACGTGCTGTTGCTTGGGTTTCTAGAGATCTGTTCTACCAACCTACTCTGCATCTCTGTTGCTGCAGTGGGACCAGAGGGATGTGTCCTCAAAGAGGACCATCGTCTCTCATTTTACTACAAATTTCCAAATCCTCTTGCTTTTACAGCGGCATTAATTCCACCACACAAAACCTGTAATTTTAATTTTAGCATACTGAAGCCCACATTCAAACTTTGCTAGTGCTCAGAGTTATTATTAACATGAAAGCAGAGATATAGCCATTTAGTACAGACAGCTAGGATGACTTGTCAGTGTCCTGCTGTTCCAGAGTAAAAAGCAAGCCTCTTTCAAAAAGCACCTACTCTCACAGAGAAGACAATTCAAGCAACATGAGTGTGACATAAAGATCACAGTGAAGCTTTTAAAATCCTTCCCTAAGTTAACCCAACATCTCTGGGATGGTTGTGAACTAATAGTGAAGTCCCAACAGCTCATCTTGTCCCTCACAATTGTTGTTATTGGACAGTTCAAGTCAAATGGAAATGAACCGCCTATGAATAAACCCCAAAAATCATTGCCTGCAAATACTGAGACCACAGTGACTGGATTTAGGTGTATTTAACTGAAATGCTCAACTCTGCTCCCTCTTCTCATTCCCCCTTTAGTGAGAAACCATAGTAAAAACAACAGCACGAAACAGTATCTCTGTGCCAGTTCCTTGTCAGTCACCTCTCCTAAATGTCGCAGGGGTGGGTATGTTGACATTGGGTGCCCGGTGTACCGAGGGAGTTGAAGGCACAGATAAGGACGCCTGAACTGCAGTGTCTGTTCTTTCTGTTTCCAGGGTAGTTCGCATTGGTGTTTTGGGTTTCTCCTGTTTCTGCTGCACCGCAAGCTCTTGTCGTAGATCTATGAAGGAAGCAAGACAAAGCAAACTTGTGGAGTATGTATCCACAAAGATAAAAAGCAGGTAAGAAAGTTTGTTCTGCTCAAAAATTGTTCCCCTCATGGAGGTGAAGTCACTTATCCTTGTAAAGATTACTCCAAGCACATGTTCAAAATCTGGACAATCACTAAAGGCTTTTCTAGGATTGTGGCTCAAGATGTTTTCGTAGTTTTAGCTCAGTTGCTATTACCTGGCTTTAATTGTCACACCTTTTCACAAGTCTCCCTTTGAGGCAGGAAATTAACTCCTTTCCAAATGTTACATGCTAGTAAGTAGAGGCACATCAAGACTGAGGCTAGGCAACTTGGCACACCTTGGCTACATTCCAGCTCCATGCCAGGTTGAGATCCTACCAACTACACCCTTTTTTCTTCTACCCTGGTTTCCACATGAAGGAAACCTGAACTGAGGCCAGGCATAAGCCACACCATTATCAAGCCAAAGGATAGGGCACTTCTGTCCCACAGCCTGGCTGCAGCTTATGGAGACCACTCAAGGGCACAGAATCTGAGCAGATCTGAAAATAGAAGGTGTTTTTCCAGCTCCCTGGTCTCTCTCTTCTCATCCAGCCTTATTGACAGGTATCAAGAAGCTAGCACATGAGGCTATGATTCAAAGGTAACTAGAAGTCAGTCACAACCCTCCTGTTTTACAGACCCATTAGTGTTTCATTGACCCCACTTTTCACAGGCCAGGAAACAATGAGGTTAATGGTTATTAAAGCTGACCTTCATGGGTTACACAAGCCAGCCCAGCGTGTGCCCCGACTGGCTCTTCTTAACCCCGTAAGGCCCTGAACCATCACCACAGATTAGGAGAAGGCCAGAACAGACTTTTGCTTCTGTTAGCTGCTCTGGAACAAGGTCAGGAGTTCAAGGAGTGGGTGGGGAACAGTCTTAAGCTTCTTCATTTTCTTTTACATTTCAGACATCAGATTTAAAAGACGCAAAATTAAGAGTCACTGAGGTCTGAACAAGCCAGGAGGGGAGAAAGGAAAAGACAGAAGTAATTTCTGTCTAACCTCTAGCTTCATCTTTCAGGCGCTGCACGGACTCCAGAAGGTTTTCTTTCTCATCCAGCTCACTCTCCAGAAAAGCATTTCGTTCAATAGCCTGGTTTAAACGCTGTTCAAAATCCTCCAGAGACATTATAGTGGCTCTGAAAAAGGGTGCACAAGACGTCAGTACCAGATCCTTCAAGCACATGAAGGAACTCCCTCTCCCACAAGAAAAGGGATAATCTTGTGGTTTTGTTTGGTTTGCCTTCTTTTACTATTATTTTATATTTTAGCTTGTAAGATATGAAAGAGTGCAGTGGGAAGAGCAGAAGGGAAAAGACGACTTATTGCATCTCCCATCTGCCACAAACCTCTTCATCACAATCATCTCCTAGTTCAGAATGGCAGTGCTAATAGGCACAGAACCACCAACAGCTCAGTGACACCATGCTCACAGGACAGAACAGAGGGAGAAAAGAAAACACAGAAGGTGGGGCACCTTTTTGCTCTTTCCAAGTCATCATTTGCTTGCTCAAGTTCTCGAATGTATTTCTGAAGTTGATCTTTAATAGCTTTTGTCTGTGCCAATTCATCTTCCAGCGCAGAGATTTGCCTGTATCCTTCTGAATGCTGCATTTCAATCTTTTCCTAATCAAAGGCAAATCAAACAGCGTATCAGGGACTTGAAAATGCACGTTCTCTTTCTGTGGTATTGTTTGAGCCCCTTTAAATGCAGATGTAGATACTGTGAATTTTTTTGAGAAACATCACCTTATATATGGTAAAATGCCAGAGCAGCCAATTGCTCACATAGTCCTGAGCTGCTAGCAGACAAGAGCTCTTCCTGTCACTCCTTATCAAACAAGGGTGACGGGAAGCAGTTCCCAACCTCCACAGCACAGGGAGCAGTGAGACTCAGCATAATTTCTGACGCCCAAGAGTTTCAGTAACATGCAAAGCAGGATGCAAGAGAACCCACTTATTTTCTACCCTAATATTAAAGTCATGCAGTACTTCAGAGCCTAAATAAAGAGAAAAAAATATATATTCAAGCATGACACTGTTACATACTGCTGTGGAACCAGCAGGATTCTCCACTGCCCCTATGGTTTTATTAGCCCAAAGCAGGTTCAGAGTTCCAGATCACAAAACATTTCAGGTGCAGTTATGCAACATGCTTTGGGTGTGAACCTGAAACAAACTCTTGTCTCCCTTTACAGCATGTACACAAGGGTACATTTAAGAGAGGCACAGTCAGGGAGGAAGGCTTAGCTTTTCTCCATCAAATATCTCTCTCCTGCTATTGCCACCATATGCAGAGCTAGCTCCGTGTCATATGACAGGGAAAGCTTCACAGCACACCATCTACTGCAACACTTCACACTCCACCACCTTGCTACCAGATCACTTCAACATGCCAGAGATTTTTTTGAAACTCCAAGATCACTGTGTAAGTGGCACTCCTGAAGTGCTTTCTCCATTCAAAATTTAAGTACAACACACTTGAAGTCACTGAAAACAAATCCATGCACTGGAATTTGAAAACTATGGCATGTAGTCTAGCATGACTGATAATTTGAAGACAGATATTTTAGCACATGAAATGCACAGACAAGGAGGATGGAAAGGGATATCCATTCTGAATTAAGAAATTTTTATGTGATTACAGTGTAGGGACACTACTATAATTCCAGATCTCTGAAGCATAGTTAAATGCTGGATTTAAGAGTCCCCCAGCTCTAAGAGGCAGATTACTTTCAACTAGCTTTTCAGGACTCTCTAAACAAACCCTCTGAAGTGTTATTTCTATTTATTTTTAGGTAGTGTGAATGCTGGTTTCTGAGGGAGGAGCAAGCACACACCGTCAGCTGGTAAGCTCAAAGCCACAAGCTGTGTGGGCCTGACAAAGTTCACTAGTGTTGACCTAGATGCACACACCAACCCTTGATGGGGTCAGTTAACACTGCTGCTCAATAGCTTCATGAGTTCAATGCTTTGCTCTTGAATTGATTCAGATAAAAGACCAAAACCGCAAGGTTTGAGTCTTTGTTTTTAGCCAATCGTAATAAACTATCAGCTGATCCGGCCATCAATGGAGTCTCTGTTCCTTCACTGCAGGCTGCTACTGCAGTTTTCAGGCTGCCTGAATAGCCAATTGTTAAAAGGTTTCTTTCAAGCAGAATATGTTTTAATAAAGTTATCCACTGTGAAAAATAATTTAAAATTTTCTAAAATATGTTTATCCTCCCCTTTTTGAGGTTTGTGTTGTTTTCTACTATTTCCATTCTTAACTCCTTTGGCTGGTTCATTGTCCCCTCCTCCCATCATAGCTTCCCAAAGAAAGCAGCCCACACCCTCCTCAATTAAATGAGCTGCAGGTTTTATTTTTGCCAGACTTAGGCCTTTGCCCCAAACCCATCAGCTCCCGTGGGTTTTTGTGGCTACATGGAACAGCAGACAATATTCCACATAATATGCAGAGCATTTAATACTGCTAAGGCACCAATAGGACAAAGATCAGCGCAACACAACAAATACAATGAAACAAGCCTTGGAGGTTTTGCTGCCCAAAAGTGTGTGTGTGGGGGGGAGAATCATTAGGTTGGTGCTAGAGGGACAGAACACCTGCCTGGAATGGAGGAGTATTTCCTTAAGACAGTAATTTAAACAAGTTTAGACAAAAGGCATTGCAAACCTGGACTGATCCAGTGATTGCACTTATACAAATACTTTCACTCCCATTAGCTCATTATTACATCCAATTCAGTAGAAGAAGTCTAATTAAATCAATCTCCGCTTCCACAGATACTCACCTAGCCCTACAAAAAACAGCATAGTGTTTTTTGGGTGACTATCCTTCACCTTTAAGTAAAAGGCCTTTTTAAGGTTTTTAAGGTTTTTAAGGTTTGTTTTATGAATTTCAGTTCTATGTGTTACCCACTGCCTGCTGCTTCCCAGCTTGCCTGGAATGCCAGACAATAAATACATAACTATGTAAAAAGGGTTTAACACTACTGAGTTGTCTTATGTAATGCAAGAACACAGCTGGAATGTTTGTATTTTGATTGTTCTGCAATACTATCTGTGTCCACACAATGCAGGCAGCAAGAAAAGCTGTGAACAATAGCACTAAGTAGATGGAAGAAGTAATAGAACAGCAGCTCTGTTATGTTGGTGTTTACTCTCCACTCTACTGCAAACAATTTTCTGCCATCTCAAATCTACCCTGACGCATACCCACAACTTGCAAACAGGGCTCCAGGCACATTGCCAAGGCAGTCAGCACCCTCAAAGCAGACAACAAGTTGGTATTTCTTAATTTTTCAAGACTTTATTTTTTGCAGTTTTCTGTTAAATTTCTTTGTAACGCTGAAGGTCCTGGTCCACAAGACAAGCTGAATCTGCACATGCCTGTCTCATTCACTTTTGCACTTGCAAGGTAGAGATACTGTATGCGTCACCCACTCTTACCTTAACTGACTCCAGTTCCATCCGCAGACGATTGTTTTCTGACAGAAGGTCTCTGTTTCTGGACTCTGTTTGCTGCAGCTGAGTCTCCAGTTCAGCTTCATACTCTCGACTCCCTTCTTGGAATTCACGCAATTCCTCCTGCGTATTCTCAGCACTAGAGAGCAATTCCAGCAACATAACTCATCATAATTAACAAAGTAAAAATCTCTCTTGTACACTCAAGGTAAAAAAAATACTGTCCTTTAACACAGAAGGGTCTATGCCCTTCTCCAACATACATATTCAACAGAAAGAGAGGACAATATGCAAACATTTCTCCATCAAGCATGGAAAGCCACACCACAGCAAACTGGTAAACAAATTTTAAAAGCCAAAATAAATAGAAAAATCACAAAGTCTATGTTCACACTGTAGGTGTTGAGGACACGTGGAGCTTGTACATTGTCCACTGCCATCTGCCTATTTAATCTGTTATTCAATTCAATTATTTATTTGGAAATATGAATAAAGATATTTTCAATTAACCATAAAAAATAGAGAGAGAAAGATGGAAGGAAAGATCTTCTTGTACTCTTAAACCATTCTTTTGAAATAATCCTCCAGGAAGCTAAACAAGCAGTACTGAAAGCTCTGAACATCTGGTCTGAGAAAGGACCCACAAATATCTGCACAACTTCAGCACTCCGCCCTACTCAAACCAGAGCAGGGACTAAAACCAGTAGTGCCACAGCAGCAGAGATTCACTGCTCAAACAAACATAAAGGACTCTGAGCAGCTATAGTTTATGCAGAAGCATTGCTACTGCTACCTCTCAAGACAGCTGAGCCACCTTGAATTTACTCCTCTATGTGGTGCTATGTCTTTGCACGGAGTGTTATGCACCCTGTCAAACAACTCAAAGGAATGAAGCCACTGCCTTACCACTGCTTGTATTTCATAGCCAACTCTTTCCAGTATCTGGTTTCCTCTTCCACTGAGCTGAAGCAATGTCCTTCTGAGTCTTCCATGATGAGTTCTCAAAGTTTAAAACTCCTGTTTCATTTCCCCCTCCCTGGAAAATTAAAGGATCGTGCATAAGAACTAATGCAGTGAGCTACCTCAGTACTTTTTGCTGCAGAGCCGTGCACCCTTCCTCCCAGGAAGTCACTGCACACCTAGAGACCAAACTAAAGACCAGCCTTGACAGGGCTCTGTCAGAGATACCATAAATGTGAAAGAATCAGTACTGAGTAACCAGGTCCCTTTCCCCAGTTCTCTCAAGGCTGTTGCACCAGCAGTGAGCACCTTTCCCACCCTCTGACTGCACAGCACAGAGCACCGAACATCAAACTTGAGCTGCAGCTGTGTCAATGCACACAGAGCACAAATGAAACATCTCAGGCACAGCTTCAGCTCCAAAGACAGTGCAATTAAGGCAGATTTCAGCAACCCTAAAGACACTTACTATGAAATTAAAGAGAAACTTCAAAGAGACACAGATAAGGTACTCAAGATACGAATTTCCTGTGTTAGGATTTCCAAGAACATCTAAGCTTTTTATGGACATAACTGCTAGACACAAAAAAATTTCTCCCTAGGTCAACATAGACAAAGCTACCCAACTTTAACCCTGAAGTATCACAATCCATGTATGGCTGAGAGCCACAATATATCTGGATATCTCAGAGCCATGTGCGGAGAAATTCCCAGGGAAGTGAGAATGAAAGCTCCACAAAGGCTTTAGTGGGATACCACCTGGCTGGACTAGGTATGCAGACAGACTGCAGCAACCCAGTGAGCAATCCAGACCGTCCAGCTGTCCCTGTACCAGCACAAAGCCAGTCACAGGACATAGTCCCAAATGGGAATGACACATAAAAAAGCCACAGGACAATCAAGAACCTTAAGTCGCTCACTCCTGCTTGAAGACTTAAGTAGCTAGACACCACAATTAAATAAATGCCCTCTGATGTGCATGATGTGCTCTATTAATAAACAGGACACTAGCAAATATCACTTTATATGAGTTAGTCTTGACAATGGAGAAACATAAAACCCAGTGCTCTGGACAACCTGCCCAAGTCCAGCCCTGGGTGATGCAAAGATTCCACCAGACAATATCAATTTAAAAGAAACCCAATAAGAACAGTAAATAAAGACGGAGTTGAAAAATCCATGACAATGGCAGTTGTCAGAAAAGTGTATCATTGACATGTAATGACTGAAGAAACACAGTTCTTCTACCACGTTTCTGCTCCAGATCTACTGAGCAAAACATTCCTAGAGGTAATCCTGATGGAATAAGGATGAAAAAAACCAGCCAAATCCTTCAAAGATCATGTAAATATCAATCCTGTCTTCTCTTATTTATGATAGTCAGGAAATGCTGGAGTAGACCATCTGAGCACGTCATAGCTGAAGAAGATGTCCATCCACTGCACATCTATTGAAGTAAAAGGCAAAAATTTATCATAATCTGTGTTAAAACGGTTCTCTCCAGAAAATCACCTGGTTTTTAACAGGATTAACAGCCATCTATCTAATAACTCTATTGAGACAAACATATGTATGTATACCTATTGAGACAAATATACAATTCTTACCTCTACTACAGACAACAGTATCGAGTACTCCAAGTAGTTCGGTGAGCTAAAGTTCTCTTCACAGGTGATTTTCAGGAGATCATTAAGCAAAGAGTAAGCAGCTGTCACAGCTAAGTGGGCTGTGCCCACACACCTCAATGCACAGTACCAGGTACACACTCACAGAAATTACACTATTATTTAGAAAGGGAGCTGACAGGTGAGGGGAAAAGTTATTAAGCCTTAGTTTTTATAATTCAGTATTTTGACCCAAAATGTTAATTAGACAATGCTACATGTATTCCTTCTAACAAATAAAACCACTGTGTGTTGTACTGATACACTTCCAGCCAGAAGTCTCAGTGCTGCTGCTCTCTGTATGTATTTACAGAAGTATGCACTGGGGAATAAAAGAGAGGAGAAAGAAGTGGTTTTCCAAATAGTAGCCTTGCCCATTAAAAAGAAAATCATGACCAAGCATAATTAACATTCCTGTCCTAGGATAGTTTATGACACAAGTACTCTATTTAATTTTTAAGCGAACTGAAAGTGCCTTTGATGTTAATGAGCATGTCCTTACACTCAAGGCACTGTGTACACACAAACCAATCCTTGCAGCACACTTGTGAAGATAAAAAAAAATTCTCTTTTACAGATGAGGGACAGGGAAGGAGGGCCAGACACAAAGAAGTGATGCAGGTGCAATGAGAAACCAAGAAGGACCAGCATCCACCACTGTGGTCAAACCACTCCAGAGAACAGCAAGCCAGTTTCCTTTAGATGGTTACTTCTCACCACACAGACAACAGGAAGTTGCTGTATTTCAAGAACAGAGATTCATTCCATTCAGGGTATGCCTGGTTTTGCTACACATTAAAATATATTTCAGAAGTCTCCAAAGAGGAATTTTTCTGACACAAGGATATAATAAATCCCATATCTGTGTTCAGACAGTCAACACACAGAGGTCAGACAAGATAAAGATTGAGGGAAAGACATCTTGCTCCTGAAAGCTTTCAAGCAGCCCTTTAGAACCAAAAGACAGAGCTCCCGTTGGCCTCAAAAGTTTGAATATGCTCATACCTGGCTCTCATTTGTGATTTTACACTGCACTTTGGAAGGACTAAAAGAATATACTAACTTGCATTTTTTAGGATTGCATGGTCACATAGAAAAGAACTCTCCCTAACCAAGCCATAAGATTTATTTATAAGAGTTCCACAGAACCTTGATAACTTTCACAGAAGCGTAAAGATGCTGTCCCCTTCGGTTTCTAAGTATGTCTTACGTAAACATGTTACCCGTTTAGACTATGCTGTTTCATGGTTACCACTGCTAAACAGTATTTATAATTTAAAATTAATTGTTAAACTGCAAATACATGGAAGGACTGTGGACCTATACTTACTCCACAGAGATGAAACAACATAGCAGAGATTGTTTCACTACTGTACCGTGCCACAGGCACATGCTTTTTGTCCTCAACACACAAGGAAGACCAATTAGATTCCCTGAGCACCTGCACTACATCTTAGCTCATAGAGATTTTCAAACTAACCGAAGATACAATCTTTAAAGAAAAATTCCAAGATGTAGACAAAGCATTAAAGCTTTTTTTTATTATTTTCTGAAATTTGTTTAAAAGAAAACAAAAAACACTCACAAATATTTCTGAACTGCTTGTAGAAAGGGTAGGGCTTTGACTCTTTCC
>NW_010098330.1:9875-11052 GCF_000699245.1 Pterocles gutturalis
CCCCCCTGTTGCCTTCGCCCCTTGATTTTTAACAGCATAGAGACAGCAAGCAAAATGCCTGGAGAGTAGGTAATTAAACCAATTAGGAACTCCTCATTGTCTAGGCTCACTACAAAAGGGGAGAGGGTGAGGGGGGTGAAGGAGGTTTTAGCAATGTCTTGTTAAACACTGGCAAATGTGGAAAAAACGAAAAGTCACAGTCTACGGCAGGCACCCCCTGGCTGCACTTTATTTGTTTTCGCACACATGAAGCCAGAAGAAACATCTGGCTAAACTTCCTGCGTGAAAGCAGCACAAGTGCTGGTCACAGACATTACAAAACCTCTACATCATACAGGAAGTGGAAGCGCTCATGGGTGGGGAATGAACTTCTGCAAAGAAAAAAATACCTCAGCACAAATGGTGCAGGAAACAATTTCATACAAGCAAGAGCAGAATTGCAAAATTCTTAAGAAAAAAAAATTAAAAGCCACACATTAAATTGTTGAAGGAACTTCAATTTGGGAATCAGAGTCCAAGTTCACCAAATTCATAAGGACCTCAACTTAGATTCTGTTTCAGTCCTAGAATAAAGGACTCAAAACACCCTTGAATACCCAATTCTTTTTTTTTTTTTTCTTTTTAAGCAAAATAACATTTTAGCTTGGTGAACAGTATTGACCTATCTTTGTAGCAATGCCTGATGGTCTGAAACAGAGAAATTCATATTGTAATAAAAAACCAAAACAGTACCATAAACACTACTGAATCATCCCCAGCAGAGGTGATGAAGCTCCTATTAGACATTTTTTGGAACTGTAAACTAAAACAAACCTCCCCTTTACTCCTGAAAAATAGCTTTCCCATCCTATGGAAGTTACATTTTGTTACAATAGTCCTCTTGCAAGACTCTGTAACATAATGTATGGAGCCATTTTCTTTTGTTTAAGCAATACAAAAGAAAATCACCACAGAAGAGAAAGAAAAGGCAGAGGTCACCGGAGGGCCAGGGTTTCTCCGGAATCCCACAGCCAGCCCTGAAAAGAGTCACTGCCCTCTCAGGCTCTTCTCCTCCGAAAGCCGTAACTCAGCGAAGCCCTCATCTCTTCACACACCAGCCCAGCTCCCACACTCCCCAGGCACTCCTAAGGACACGCCGCAGTTTTCTCTCCGGAGCTCTCCGGCCGCGCTGCTCCCA
>NW_010098331.1:0-2276 GCF_000699245.1 Pterocles gutturalis
AATTTTCCCCACTTTTCCCCATTTCCCGACGCCGCCGGGACCTGCTACTGATTAAATTCTTCCCACCTCATTTACGGCCTCCGGGTGCTTTGTCCCAAATTTTCCAACGTTTGCCCCAAAATTTCACCACTTTCTAGTGATTTTCTGCAAGTTTTCCCCTAATTTTCCCAAATTCTCCCAAATTTTCTGAAAATTTTCCAAAATTTTAACAAATTTTCCAAAAATGATCACCACTTTCAAAATGTTTTCTGCAATTTTTCCCAAATTTGCCAAGATTTTCCCCAAATTTTCCCCAGATTTTCACCAGATTGTCACCTCTTTTGAAATATTTTCCCAAATTTTCCCAAATTCTCCCAAATTTTCCCCAATTTTCCAAAAATGATCGCCACTTTCTGCAATTGTTTTCTGCAATTTTTCTCAAATTTTCCAAGATTTTCCCCAAATGTTCCCCAAATTTTCACCAGATTGTCACCTCTTTTGAAATATTTTCCCAAATTCTCCCAAATTTTCCAAAAATTTCCCCAATTTTTCATCACTTTTAAAATATTTTCTGCAAAGTTTCCCGAATTTTCCAAGATTTTCCCCAAATTTTCCCCAGATTTTCACCAGATTGTCACCTCTTTTGAAATATTTTCCCAAATTCTCCCAAATTCTCCCAAATTTTCCAAAATTTTAACAAATTTTCCAAAAATGATCGCCACTTTCAAAATATTTTCTGCAATTTTTCCAAATTTTCCAAGATTTCCCCAAATGTTCAACAAATTTTCATCCCTTTTAAAATATTTTCTGCAAAGTTTCCCAATTTTTCCAAGATTTTCCCCAAAGTTTCACCAGATTGTCACCTCTTCTGAAATACTTCCCAAAATTTCCCAAATTTTCTGAAAATTTCCCAAATTTTTCCAAATTTTCCCAAATTTTTCCAAATTTCCCCCAATTTTCACCACTTTTTAGCCATTTTCTGCAAATTTCCCCCAATTTTCCAACATGTCCCCCAAATTTTCACCACTTTCAGAAAAATTTCCCCAAATTTTCACCATTTTTGGAAAATTTTCCCAAATTTTCCCAAATTCTACAAATTTCCCCCAATTTTTCCTCACTTTTTAGTTATTTTCTGCAAATTTTCCCAAATTTTCCCAAATTTTCCCCAAAATTTCACCACTTCTTCCCACTTTTTAGCCATTTTCTGCAATTTTTCCCAAATCTTCCAAATTTTTCCCACTTATTAGCCATTTTCCAACATTTTCACAGATTTTACAACTTTTCCCCAAATTTTCACGATTTCCTGCAATTTTTCCCAATTTTTCATAAATTTTCAAACATTCTCCAAAAAATTTCCAAAATATTCCAAAAGTTTCCCCAAATTTCCCCAAATTGTCACCTCTTTCAAATCTTTTTCTGCAAATTTTCCCAAATTTTCTCAAATTTTCTGCCATTTTCCCCTAAATTTTCCAAAAATTCCCCAATTTCCCCCCACTTTAAAATGATTTTTTTTTGCAAATTTTTACACATTTTGGGCATTTTCCCAGATTTTCTCCACTTTTAAGTGATTTTCTGCAAATTTTCCACAATTTTCCCAAATTTCCCCGAATTTTCACCAAATTTTCCTACTTTTAAATGTATTTTCCCAATTACTGCAAATTTTCCACAAATTGTTGCCAATTTTTCCAAAATTTTCTCCACTTTTTTTGTGATTTTCCCACTTTTCCCAAATCTTCCAAATGTTCCCCACTTTTAATCGATTTTCTGATTTTTTTTTTTTTACAAAACTTTCCCAAATTTTTGCAAATTTCCCCAAAATCTTCCCCACTTTTTAATGATTTCCTCACTTTTTTGGCAAATTTTGGCAAATTATTCCCAAATTTTCCCTCCTCTTCTCCAAATTTCGGCAAATTCTGGTGAATTTTTGGGGAAAGGAAAACAATTTTGGACAGGAAAAAGAAAAATCTGGGAAGAAAAAGAAAAATTTGGAAAGAAAATGAAATTTTGGGAAAGAAAAGCAGGAAAAAAAACGAACAAAAAATGAATAAAACTGAAATTTTGCAGAAAAAAAAAATTTGCCGCGAGGAAAATTTTTGATTTTCTGTTTGTGTTGGAATTTTGAAGGGGAGGTGAAGGGGGGTGGGGGTGGATTTGGGGTGGGATCCCCCCAAACCCCAGAATTCCCCAAATTCCCCCCAAAATTTCCCCCAAACCCTGAAAATTCCCAAATTCCCTTAAATTTCACCAAATTTCACCAAAATCACCCCAAAATTTCTCCCCAAAACCCCCCAAATTCC
>NW_010098332.1:0-9281 GCF_000699245.1 Pterocles gutturalis
CCTGCGGGAGAAGGCTGCTCCCCACGCAGGTATGGCCGAAGGCCTGTTCTCCTTCACCAACACCACCTTCCCCACCCCACACCGGTATGGAGGAGGGCCTCCTGCCCCAAGAGAGGTGCCGGGGGTCCCTCAAGAGCTCCCATCACTTTCCTCAGCAGGAGGAATGGCGTACCTTCTGTCAGTGCGCCCAGGGAGGCTCTCAGGATATTATTTTCTATTTTCCTCTTGCAAGAGGAAAATACCCATTCAAAGGTTCAGAAGCCCCAAGGAGAATGGTACGGGTAAAGCAAAAGAAGGGGTGGTGATGTCGAGGAGCGTGTTCATGCATAGTTTTGCCCTCCCTACTGAAATTACATCCATTAAAAGATGCCAATAACCAACAATGGAAGTTTCAGTTACATTTCCATGTACATGAGCAACATTGATATTCTTGGACCATGCATTGAACAGACAGGAGAGGTTTGGTAACTGGAATTTTATTTTCTCAGGTTCAGACTAGACAGTGCTGATACAGAAAGTACTGTGTTTTACTGCCGACACTGTGCCCAACTCTGGAAGCGGGCATATGACATCAGGACAGCACCTATACATCCCTGGCAAGAGTTTACAGAAAAATTTTACATGGAGAACCCATGGTAAGTCTGTTACGTTGTCATTTGTGTATCTAAACAGTCACGCACTGATACTGATTATATCTTACACCCCTCTGTACATCACGAGGAAAAAAAACCAAAACACTGTACAGAAGATAAGCCAAAGTTCAGTTGTTTGACATCTTCCAGGTAGTCAATTTTTTCCTTGTCTCCCACAGACTAACTATAGGGGTTGCCAAGTACCATGAAGATAAGTATGCTAAACCCTACAAAACTTCGAATTTTTGGGATATTGTCAGAGCTGGGGGGGGGGAAGAGGCCAAGTCTGTTCATCTGGGATTTAACAGACAAACAAAACCATGAAACAGATGCGCTACAACTGACAGGAGACTTCCTGACTTCACTGGACATGAGACCAAGGCCTAGATAAGCAACAAGCCAGTCAAAAAGGTAATTTAAAAAACCTTGGAATTATCTAACTAAAATAGCTTGGTTATACCTAACCAGTTCAGACTAGACATGGAAAGGAGAAGGCCATTATGCTTTGAATGAGATCCTTTGATGAATGTTGTCTTCAGGTCTGGTTGCCTTTTGGACTAACAAAAACATGGAGATGGTTAAAAAAAACCCAACAAAGCACTTTTCTTTCTTTGTTAACTATCTAAATAGAAACAGGAACTCCACAGCTTCAGGTAGGTTGGGCTTTAAACCATTAAGAGAAGCAGCAGAGGTCTTGGTTTAGAATTTTGAGTCTACTTTGCATCTAACAAATCTTTGAAATTCTTGATAATTGTGTATACAACATTTAAGAACAAAGGGCCTTATTTCTCAGAAGGCAACAGATGCCAATACTCATCAAGATGGCCTTTTTTGTTTAAAAAGGTCAGTAAACAGGACACGAAGCACAAATTTGTGTGCAGCACTGCATGACAATTACAGAAAGATAATATCTAAATCTGCAAAACCTTCAGCATGTACATAAGCTATACATAAAAAGCAAAGAAGTTACCAATGTCAGTGTGTCTTCAGACTGCAAATTATGTCTAATGGCTTACTGTAGATGCACAGCAGACTCATCCTTTCTTGATAAATAAACTGCTGATCAGCACAGTGATGAAAGGTATCTAAATCAAGGTGAAAGGCCAAGCAAGCGCAGAGGTATTCTATGCAGAATTTATTTTCTTTGCTTTAATAGCAGCTTCAATCTCTTCCATGATTGGCACTGGCCCTGCATAGTTATTAGTTTCAATAGCTTCTAATTTCTTCTGATAGTCAGTTGGCAAGCCGTTCTGTTTTGCACCCATGCAGATAACCTATAATCAAAAAAGGGGGCGAAAAAAAAAATTCTTCAAGAATAGTGTTAGGAAGGACAGACCCCTCAACATTTACTTGTATGGGAAGAACCACTTAAGGTAACAAGACAATTAATCCAAAGTAATGCCATTTGTACCTGAAGATAGTCTAAGGCTTCTGGAAGACCACTGAAGACCTTACCCGTGTCAACAAAATTACTCTGAAAAAGCTTGTAACTACCAAGGCATACCCCTAAGATTCTGAAATGTTACTAACGTTCACAAGACCATACAATTACGCTGTTATTCAGTAATTCCATTCTTTCTTCCAGTGAGGAAGAAACTGCCTTTAGCCAGTGTTAGTATCACATCTGAGTGAGAAGCAGCATATATTATTGAACTTATTTTAAAACTAAGCTGTTCAAATCCAAAGCACTACAGTGAGAACCTAGACAGGTTAAAGGAGAAAGAGATACTTAGCTTAGTGAAAAAGCAGATTCCTTAGAGTTTGTTACTGCAACTTTCCTTCTACAGACAAAATAAACTTAGGTATTGGTGCACGAGAAAAGAAGTGCTAGTGAGAGGAAAACAGGATGCTGTAGGAGCCAAGGCTTGAAAGAGACACCAGCCAGTTCCCATATAGAAATGAACAGATAAATATGCAGATTTTAAAAGCTGGCACTATTGTAAACGTTCTTTCATGTATTCAACAGACAGGAAATTCAAGAATAAGGTGTCTAGAAAGGATGAGCTTTGCCACAAAAAGTACACAACAGTAGATGGGTGTAGATCACTGTGTGCTGATGCAATCACCTGTACTAAAATTCTTGCTTTCCTGCCTGGTTACCATAAACAAATAAAAGCTGGGGGTAAGGGGAAGAAGAGAACTAACAACTGACCCTGACAGCAGAAAGAGGGAATGTTTAGCTAGATAAAGTTGCCAATATTGGAGGTCTGTTCTCAAGGCATACTAGTGAGAGCTGACACACAGCAGCAGACTACATATTAACTCCCTGAAAAGCCCTAAAGATCTGTTTTGACAGGAAGCGGGTTGGGAGGGAGGTTTGTGAAGCAGTAGAGCCTGCTTTCTAAGCAAGCTTTCTCTTCAGAAGTCCTGCAGCAGCTGACCTTAGGTATACTCCTGGAAGCTGATGCATAGCAGTTCCTCATTTAAAAGAAGGTGGCACACTTGGGATTTAACAAGCTCAAGCCCCGTTTCTTTGCTTTCTGTAGAAAAGGTCAACATGTTACAGTGAGGTCTACCTGCAATTGCTAATAGCTGCACAATTCCAGACACGCAGTCATGCCACCCGAGGCTAGGCCCACATCAGATCTCACAATCTAAGTAGGTCAGGCCTGCTGCGTGACTGGATCACGTGTCTCTATAGAGTCAGTGTGCTGCCGAACAGTGTTGAAGCACTTCTGCCTCACCAGCCATCAAGTGGGAACCCTGCAGTGCTCTGCAATCGTGCTGAAAGTCCTGTGATACACTGATGATGCATCTGGTAAAAGGAGGCAAGTGGACTCCAGTATTAAATGATAGCAAAATACTTTATCAGATAATAGGGGTAATCCATGTTCTCGAAACTACAAGCCAGGTGCTGTATTCTCCTTACAGAAGGTTCCTTCTGTCCTTTTAGTGGAGTACATTAATTTTTCAGAGAATTGCTGCACATATGTAAACAACATCCTTCAGAAATCTGTGTCAGTCGTAACTAATTCACAAGTTAAACAGAGGCTTCATGTAAGGCATAAAGAAGCCAAAAAATAAAACTGATTTAGTAGGCCTTTAAGAGCTAGCAATCTTCTGCAAGCACCATTACACTATTACATTGCACAAGGATTAAGTTATACCTTTACATTAGAGTTACTCATGCCTTCCATCCACTGTAAATAAAGTACTTGTTAGATAGGACAGAAGTACTGCTTTATATATTTCTGCTCATTCTCTCTAAAATTACAGTAATGCAACACCTACCTTTTTATACTGAGGAGAAGGGGGACCACAGACATAGTCCTTCATCTGGTAGCTTCGACAGGTCAGTACATCTCCTGCTTGAGTGCGGACATTAACTTCTACTGGGACATAAATGCCACCTTCAACTCCCTCTTGCCTGTAAAGGACATATATTCCTTTCATGCCAAATAACTGATGCAACTTTCAAACAAACTGTGCAATTAAACACATGCATTTCTTATAACAGAATTCAAGGCAGGACACTGGTCTGTGCTGTTAACAAAGAAAAACATATTTCAGTGCTTTTTGTGCAAACTTGTTTCATATACAAAAATAAGTTTCTAAAGAAGCAGCAGCATTCATTTTTATCATTTCAGATCTGTAAGAAAGATGAGTGCAAACTTGTTTCATATGCAAAAATAAGTTTCTAAAGAATCAGCAGCATTCACTTTTATCATTTCAGATCTGTAAGAAAGATGACTAGTGGTTAACTTGCAAAGTTAGAGAGAAATTGAACTTATCAAATCACTCCTTGTGAATTAATTATTGTCCAAGTCTGGTAATCTTCAAGAGAAACACAACCAAGATTATCAGAATTAATTATTCTTCATTACCTTCCACTCAGATAATGAAACAATTGCAAAGTTTTATCTTGCCCATTGTGTTACATTTGCATAAGGGGAAACTCGCACAACTCTTGCGATGCACATTCCAACGAATAATCTTAAGTCATCTTTTAATTTGTGCAAGATGTATACAGCAACAATGACCTAGATCAGGGCAAAACCTATTTTGTTATTTTTTTATTAGTAAAATCATGCTGTCTTAGAAAAACCAAACCAAACTCAAAACCAAGGCTACTTGTTGTCTTTAACCATTAGCATTTAGCCACCAATAAAAGTCTGAGGAAATAGTAAGAAGTAAACAAGAAGCTTAAGCAATACAAGACAGACCTTATAGCACAATTAACTTTAGATGTGCTTTATCTGTGAGTGATCACATGGGTTTTAGTGCTGCTCATCAAAATATCATTTTGACAACTTATCTTTCTTTCAAAGACTTACTACCATTTCAAGTTATTTAACGTACATGTTATGCGAGTAACTAGGTTAAGTCCAAGCAGAGACTGGAAGCTAACTGCAGATTCAAGGCCAACAGACTGCAAAATAAGTCACATAGGTGCGTGAGAGTGTGCTAGAGATCTGGAATTTTGCAGTATGTAAACAGTGCTTCTAGAAGTCAAAATACAAAATACCATCCCCATGGGGGGGCAACACAGTGCTACTATCAAAGCAGATTCTATCAGACAGGATCTTTACACTTGTGAAGTTTATGCTTTAGGAAAATCAGGAGAGTTCAGTAAAAGTCAGCAGAAAGGGGGCCAGGAGGTAAGTGCTAGTGTAAGCAACAGAAGGGGAACTCAGGAGATCGTGAAGCAGGGACATGTCACGCTCTCCCCAGCCAGAAGCATACCAAATAGATGCCCTCCTGCTTGAGACTAACACTCCCAACCAAGCTATGAGACTGCTGAGAGTGCTCGTTCCCATGATGCGCTAACAGAACTTAGGCAAGTGTTTCTGTTTTTTTCAGGTTCACCGAAATGAAAATGAAAAGCAATCTAGAATTTCCAAGTTTCATGGCCAAAGTTATACGGCCATGTCTACACAGCACAGTGCAGCCATACCCAAAATTGGAACAGTACCATAGGCAGAACTGTACTAACATAATGCTTTCAATCAGTTTAATATGCCCTGCTTCCTTAGCCTAACTAGCCCAAATTTCTACTGGAATTGATTGACAGTGTGAACTGCTCTGAAAAAATGATCCTTGGGTACCAGAAGCACTATGCTGTGCAGGTGCATCCCAAAAGCTGCAATAAGCATGTCACCAGCCAAAGTTTTGGAGATTAAGTTCCAAGTCTTGTTTTCAACCCTGCAAGAAGTTATGCTACTCCTTGATTTGTTTACCCAGGTGGTCCCCCAGACTTCAGCCTCAGAATGACTTGCTCAGGCTGCCTTAAACTTTTCTTAAATATCAGGCACAGGCAGAACATTCTCCACCATGAATTGTAATGGTGCGGGCAGCCTCTCCCATTCAAAGGGAAAACCAATACCACCGCAGCTCCCTGCTTGGATCTACCTCAAGTTCACAGAAGTTTGAATCCTTAGAAGAGAATGCATGCAAAATAACCTCCTCAGAAGGTCCCCTTGTCTGTGTTAAAGATCTCCTTATCTTCTGCAGTCTTGTCCTCACCCCTTCCTTTTCCACTACAATTGGAGTCTACAGATGTATAGAGACAGAAATCCATGTTAGTCCCAAAGGAAAAGTGCCACAGGACAAATAGTTTAGAGTTATTTAAGGGACAGGACATTGTGAGGACAGGGGTAAAAAAAAAAAAAAAAAGAGCCTGACCAATGTATCAGCTCCAAATCAAGGTCCACAGCTTATTAAAATAACCTGAAGTAGATTTAGCTTGAAAACAAAGCCATTTTAATCACAAATGTGTTAGAATACATGTACTGCAAAGTGAAATTCACATATTCAAATCCAAAGCACCTTCTTGATTCCAACACCAGAGCTTCCACACAGCTCTTTACCAAAAATTAACTACTACTTTTCAATTGCTCTCTAAAGTAGTAGAAGGCAGCAAAAGTTAAGTCACCTACTTATCCAGTGTACTTAAACTGCTAGCGTTCATTTTCCATACTATTCCCCATACTTCGTCTCCAGGGCTCTGAACAATGGTAGCAGTACCTCCATGCCAGACAGAACTTGTCCTGCCTTGATGATGGCCAAACTCGAGTTTAAAATCCTGCAAATGAAACCAATACAGAGAATCAATTTCCACTTAGTATAAGGGCTATTGTCCACTCTTGACATGAAAGGGGCAGCTAAAGGAGAGTCTACAGGTAGTCAGTTGGAGCCAGAGAAGGAAGAACGGACAGGCAGGATCTGATCCAGCTCCCATCTTATGAGGGGCTGAAGTCTGCCTTTTCCACCTGCCCATAAGAAACGGCAGTCCCGGGACAAAATGAAGAGCAGTCTGGGAGAGAGCACTACTGATAGAAGTCTTGGTCTGTGGAGAGCTGGATCAACATCCAAACCTCTTAGTAGTCTGGCCTAAACATTAGCTAACAATTTCTATCAGTGAGAAGAAAGTGTAGGTAGCCCTTTTTCAAGACTAGCACACATACCCAATTCTGCAGTAAACACAACAGTGCTGAAGAAATGTCAACTGGACTTTTGTCCAAGTTGGCAGTGACAGGACTGCTGATGTGCTTGCCATTGGACAATCTGAAGGGCCCTCGGCTGAGGCGTACTATGAAGGAGGGAACTGACTTACTGCCGCCTTCTTGTTCCTCAAAAGTCATGCCTACCTCATTCCAATTCCTTTGCAGCTTTTGGTGCTGTTATAGGACTTAAATGCTCCCATGAAGGGTTCAGGAAAATAGTAAGGGTAAACAAGCCTACCAAGATGGTGAGCTTTGGGTCTTGTCCTCACGCACTAACAGAACTGCCCAATTATAAAATGCCCTCCGGTGTATTTGCCAGTGTTCTGTGCCCTCTCTCTCATCACTCAACTGCAACATTCTTGAGTATTTTTAAGCCAAGGCATATTCCTCCTTGAGTGAGCTTATTCGAGTTTTTGCAAGTTGAAACATTCTTTTAGAAATCAAGTATCTCTTTTTCTTACAAGTAATATATTACTATGTGTGTTATTCTCATAACACATTCTTGCATTTTTCCAGTGTAATTTCCCATCTGACTCCATACACTCAGTTTCCTCTCCTACTTGTTATGACAATTTGTGGACCCTTCCCTAGCAGTAGAGAAGGGTGTCCTGGTTTAGAAATGCCACCAGAGAGTCCTTTGTTAAACACCTGGTGGTCTGAGGCAGGGACAGGGAGGGTTTCACTCACCATTTAGGGTCATGGGCAAGAAACTGCCACGACTTGGGAAACACAAAAAAACCAATTTAATTTATTAACTATTTACAACAAGAAGCTGGATGATGTTTCACACAGAAACAGCGTGGTTAGCTCCAGTTCTGGAAGCAAGAAACCCTATGTTACGGCATGCTGGCAACTGCAGCAGGCACTGCAGGGAAGAGGGAACAAACACACTAGGTACTTTCTTGGGTCAAGAGCTTGGTCTTTGGCCCTTCTTCTAAGTACCAGTGTAATACCCTTTCTGTGCTTGTGACACATCCCATTTCTTACAGCTTTTGTCTAAAGATTAACAAAGCTTCAAAAAACAAGAACAGAGGGAAGTGAATTTAATATTGTAGTTTAGTATCCAAAGTACTGAGCTTACTTTTTTAAGCCAGCGTGGTATTACCACAGAGCAATTAACAGAAGTCAGCTCCTGCCTTTGTGCTCTGCCCGGTGATTTTCCACCTTGAAGCAAGGGAGTGAAGCCACTCGGGGTTAGCAGGGAGCACAGCCATGGGTCAAAGGCTGGCTAGAAAAGCTATCAGCTGACTGCCAGCTCTTGAACAGCTAACCTGCGGCGTGGCCAGAGACACTTACCACGTAACCTGAAAATCTACCTGAAATCCATAGGAAAGCTGAAGCATAGGGCTTACTTTATTCAAAGATAAGCACACAACACTAGAGCTTTCCTACTCACCTCCAAGGTCTGATCCTGCAAGCGGCTGGGCTCTTGGCATGTTCAGCTCCTCAGTGGTATCTGTAAGCGCCTCACACTTTACAGTAGGCCTTGGTTGCCAGGTTGGCAGTCTCAAGAGACAAGAAATACCTAACTACAGGGAGTTTATTAATGACAAGCTTTTGGAACTTGTTCATATGCCCATTTCCTGCCAGTTACCCCAAGAGAACCTTCAAGTCATCCTTAAGTGGTTTCAGTCAATGCTCTGCTCCTCCAAGGATCCTTCCAGTTGTATGGATCTGTACATCAACAGCTTAATGACCGTGAGCTTGTATTTCCAAGCCTACGCTAAAGCCCAGTTGATACACTGACATTTACTAACCCTAGGCAGGGGGCATGGCCAGGGCCAAGGAAGGCATCAGCTGCAGTTGTGCAGTCATGGGTGGAAGCTTGCATCACGCCTGGCACACAGCCTGGAGAGGGCTTCTCAATTGTAACCAGCGTGGCAGAAGGGACGAAGGCATTCTGATTTTTTAGTGAAGCATCATCCTTTTAAAACTGTCAGAAACTTGTCCCGTAAACCCAAGTGACCGCCTGCTACTTACATTTTCAGGTTCATAACTCTTTACGTACAGGGTCTTGGCCAGCAGCCTTACAGACCTGGTTAAGCCCCGTCAGACAAAACCCACAGAGGCGGGACCAATGCCAACGCTGTCTTTGGCCGAGTGCCAGCAGCCCGACGCGTCACGACGCACACCGCCACGTCAGGGCTGATGGGACCCCCTCACACCTAACCGTGCAGCGGCCGTCCCCAATACCGGCACGAGGGAT
>NW_010098333.1:0-2135 GCF_000699245.1 Pterocles gutturalis
TGGACATCTGCTCGGGGAGCTGCTCTGCTCTTTCCATCGAGAAATCCTGAAGCTGGATTTCTATACTGAGGTTTTTCAGCCCCAGGCACAGTGTATTTAGAAACAGAATTTTCTGCTGGGAAGAGTTAAATTGCCAGCTTTATACAGTTATATAATATTTGCTGGGTTTTGTGTAGTGTGTTTTTTTTTTTTTTCCTTTAAGATTTGTCATGACCAAAAATAAAGCAGAAGGGAGCAGAGAAATATCTGGGCTGAACTGCACTTACAAACTGGATTCTCTGCTCCCATGAGATCAGTCATGGGGTAGGGATTTTGACTTGGTACGCAGTTTAACACAAAACTGGAGAGAAAATAAAAGACGATAGGAGATTAAACAGTTCTTTTTTAAAAAGCTTAAAGTCTGCAAAAATAAGACTTGAGCTAAATAGCATAAATTAATTTATTTAGGAATTTTGCTACCATAAAAGCAATATGCAGTTTAGTTTGAGTGGGCTATGAGCCCTTTGAAAGACCAGTATTATGTAAGTGTGGTCCTAGATTAAAGTGAAGTCCTGGCACTTGGAAGAGTGGCGTTGCTTTCATGTGTGCTTTTATTGTATCTTGCGATTTACTGTATCATGTCATTACGTTATGTAATATGTAAAGAACCCCCAAATACTAATTCTCTTAAGAGATTGCTGTTTATTTAAGTACATGATCCCAGGCATTTACAGAGGGTGATACCAGCTAATCCTCACTGTCTGATTTCCTAAGTAAATGATTTTAGGAATAATTTGTAGTCATAAAAACCTACTCTCAACTGGCTTTCTGGTTGTACTTAGCAATGTATCCCTATTGTACTTAGCAAGGTTGCTATTGTACAAAATGAATGAAGGATGACAAAAAGCAAAGATTGAAGAAGAGCACTGGGAATTTTAAAAGACTTTCAGTTCTGCACTGCCATTTTACTTGTTCACTGTGTTCTCTCCAACAGCTTAAGCAACTACTGCAGAGAAACAAAATTGTGCAGGTGGTGCTGGTGTTTAGGCATGCTGCTTCAGTAAGTCACCCATAAAACAAAATAATCTTTGATGTATGAATAAATACAGTTGTTCTCACTATTTTCTTGGTCAGCAACATTATCTGAAGTGTAGCTTGAAGTATCCACCTAAGAGCTAAGCACATTTGAAAAAAATAACCATTAAGCATTCAATCAGTATTCGGGAAGCTGGGGTGGTCTTCCCCTGTGAGGACAAAAGCACCTCTTTGTGTCATGCAAATCATGACGTGCCATGCCTGTAATTTTTTCTGTGATGCTTTGTTAAAAGGGGGTATTACATAGGGGGTAATAGGAATATATGTGGGTGTGGTGGGGAGGTAGAGAGCACTGTCTGGAGAAGAAGTTTCAGAGAAACTCAGAGAAGATCCAGCCAGGATGCTGATGGGATTGTAAGAGAGATAGAAATGAGAAGGTATAGAAGCCTTGCCAGAACCTACTGCTTATCCCCAACATTTCAAAATGGGCTTTTAAGTCTGAGAAATAAGTACAAAAATGAATTATGTATACTCTGTGGTTCCCAAGGTATTTGAGAGTTCTTTAATGTTTCCACTCTGAAAGGGGATTAGATCTTTTCTCTGTACACTGCATTTCAAAGGCAGTCCCCTAGAGTGAAGTTCAGTTTTGGCGTCAAACACAGAAATTTAGCTATGAGAAAGTGAGGTGCCTTAGCTTTCCATCGCAGAGAGTGGGGTTGGGATTCAGGTTCCTCCACAGGAGCCATTTGAACCTTGCGCTTTCATACATTGAAAGTGGGCCTCCGGATACAGAACAATGTGACTTCTGGACAGACAACTGAAGGCCAGGCAGGATTAATATCTTAATATCTTAATTTAATATACGGTGTTCAGTTTTGGGCCCCTCACTGCAAGGACACTGAGCGTGTCCACAGAAGGGCAGTGAAGCTGGTGAAGGCAACTGAGGGAATGGGGCTTGTTTAGCCTGGAGAAAAGGAAGAACCTGAAAGAAGGTTGTAGTGAGGTGGGTGGCTATCTCTTCTCCCAGGTAACAAGCGATAGGACAAGAGGAAATGGCCTAAGGTTGCACCACCGGAGGTTCAGATTGGATATTAGGACTAGGGAAGTGATTGTGCCCCTGT
>NW_010098334.1:0-669 GCF_000699245.1 Pterocles gutturalis
AAAAAAAACAAACCCGGTGGTTTTCTTACCTTCGTTAGCAGGAGGCAAAATAGGAGTGAAAACGGAGCTGCAGCAGCTGCAATTAGTGGGCTGACAGCAGCTGCTCGCGGTGGCCTGCGAGGGGAGATGCACTTTTGGAGGGGGTCACCTCTGCCTGCCTTTTGCTTGTTCTTCCCCACAACCTTGTCCCCCGGTTCCTTCCTTTGGGTCCCCGCAGCCTGGCGGGAGGCAGGAGAGGAGGAGGAGGATGGTGCGATGGTGTAAGGCTGCTCAGGGTGGGATGATGCTCTGGTTCCTTCCCCATCCGTGGTCACTTTGGTGCTGGTGTCCGTGCGTTGTGCACCCTGCATGGGGACGAGCGTGCAAACCCAGCTGGGGGGTGACAGATGGTTTGGGGATGTGGTCCCTGAGCTGTGCCCTCGGTGTGTGCCAGCGGTGGCCGTGCGTGCAGGACATGCCATGCGCTACCCGTGCTCCTGGCAACCGAGCGAGCGCTCGCCCCGCTCCCGGCAGCGGGGAAGCGTGTGCCTCGGCGGAGCCGCGTGGGAGAAATACTACGAGCTGTGCCGTCCGTGGGCTGGTGCGATTCATGCTCCGGCGGCAGGAGCTGGGGCTGGTGGCAGCGGTGACATCCCGGGGCCACCAGCTCCTTCCAGCACCTCTGACAAC
>NW_010098334.1:918-1253 GCF_000699245.1 Pterocles gutturalis
GTTCCTCCTGCCCCCGCAGCAAATTGCCGCTGGAGTTGGTGTTCCCGGGCTGCAGCATCTGCTCTGCACCGTGGACCACTTCTCCACCGTGACTCAGTTTCCCCCAGCGCGGTGTTTCTGTGCAAAGCCCCAGCGCTTCCTGGGTGTTTCGCTGGCTCCTTTTCCAGCTGTGATGCCCTGGGGGGCCCATTTTGTCACCCCACTCTTGGAAGATGAAGGCTGGGAGCTTCTTCCCCCTCTGCATTACAAGGGAAGTGAGAGGGTCCTGCAGCCACCGGGGTCTCCCCCATCCCAGGATTTTGGCTCTTGCGTTCACCCCCTCCCCATGTGCAGCA
>NW_010098335.1:0-11786 GCF_000699245.1 Pterocles gutturalis
AAAAGCTGGACTGGCAACAAATTCTCAATATCCTTTTGCAAAAAGGGATGCTATTAGGTTGACCAGTCCCCTCTCTTGGAGGTGGATCCTCCCTACTGCTGGTTTTCTAATCACAACATTTAACAGATCCCTAGATCAGATAGTTTTAAAGGGAAATAAATGTTATCATTCCCAAGCAGAAGAGGAAATCGAAGCACACAAGAAGGATTTGAGGAAGGTCATTTAGCAAGTCAGCAAGAAAAAAAGGGACCGTACCTGGTAGCTTATGCTAAAACCCTGTCTTCTGCATTTCCATTCTCTACCTTCTTACTGTGATGGTGGTCTGCAGGCTCAGAACAAGTATCACACATAAGGGACGTGGGATTTGCAGTTTGCAGGTACTCATTAGTGGATTGATGGGTTAAAAGTGGTATAGTTTTGGAGAAATGGATGAAAAAACATGTGCAAGCATTGCTTGTTAACAATGATCAAGGAACAATGCAAACATGCCAACATGTATAAAAAGTGAGATAGTTTTGAAATTAGATCTGTTTACATCAGCTGAGAGTTATGGCCGTAGTGTGACACGACTGTTTCATTCCAAAAGGTGTCCTTAAAACAACACTTTTTTTTTTCTCCAGAAAGCAAGACCTCTCCAAAATCTCTCCAAAGAGCAAGAGCTCTAAATGCCACCTGCAAGAAAATCCTGGGTGAAAATATCCAGAGTAGTAGCCTCCCCTATGAAAATAAATAGAAGAATTCGACCACTGCTGGGAAATAGGCAATATATGAGAAATATTGCCCATGAGAAATAGGCAATATATACAGCTAACACTTACTGCCACTGCCAATGATGAGAAACCTGAGACGTTAAGAGGACGTATTTACGATAGATATTTCCTGTTCTGTGCTTTCTGTCTAAAACCTGTCTTGGATCAGTGACCTGGGAGTCCTCAGGTAAGCAACCTGTGCAGAGGTTTAAATTTCACTTTCAGTGATTCTCCATTCTTGTTATTGAGCAGAACACTAATTCATGGAGCACACTGTTTTCCTAAGGGAATACAGCGTTTCGAACCCTCTCACATTCCTGATCATTCTTTTCCTTACTTAACCCAAGCGGTGGCTGTGGCTCTGTCTGGGGAAACAATCCGCTAAGGTGGCGTCTGCGAAGCATCACCCCTTGAACTGTTGTCTTCCCGCAGACTTACTCCTTCTTTCACCCACTGTGAATTATACCCATAGCAATGTCCTTGCATACACACATGCAAGACAGTATCTTGTTCACACCAAGCCATTATTTTGTGTAACTGCTTCATATCACCCTCCGTTTCTTCTGACAGTTGTGCGGGACACAAAGATGAAGGGACTCAGAAAACGGTTACCATGGTGAAATAGAGACAGTAGGATTTGGTAGACAGGAACAGCACAAAAAAAGCTACACTTGGGTCCACAAGACAGCCTTATATTTCTCCCTTCAGCATCTATGTCAATGTGATAAAGGTCCACATTAATTTTCCAAGAGAATTAAAATAGTCTGTGGAGCCTGCGCTGCAAGCCACAAAACATAAGGTGTTTGTTTAAAATAAACTGAAATGCAGTAAAGACCAATAAAAACAACAGCTCATTTGTTCAAAAGCAGTGAATGGGTTTAACTTTTTAATGGGATGTGTACAAGTCATGCCATACCTGGAGAAGAAGTAAGCTGTTTATGCCCATCTCCCAAACAGTATGCACTGGGAGTGCCTATTTCTAAAGCTGTGCAGAGAAGCAAATTACAGTGAGGAGGTACCGACTGACCTGGCAACGTAAGGTGGTTTGCCAAGGAACCTGAGCTTGGTAAGTCAGCTGAACGTCGCACTGGACCTTTGAAAAAAAAGAGCAGTTTCAGCAGAGATGTATGAACGGTAGTCTCACCAGCCATGAAATTGCTTTTTGTAATACTGCAACCACTACAAGGTGTTTGCTGTCCCTTTTTTGTCGTTTCTTATCATGGTTTTAGGTGAGGCCAACTGGGAAAGTAGCCTTACTTCTGGGGACCTTTCCATCTAAAGGAGTCAGTATCAAACACAACTTTCTTCTTTTTATCACTTACCACGTGTGGCTGGAGATACCCAAGTCATTGATTCTGGACGCTTCATGTTTTAAGTTTAGGACCTAGGAACTGTGGCCAGATCTCAGACAGCTGTCCCTTCAGCTACCTCTGTGTCCTCACAGAACTGGCAATTGCCGGTTTTATTGCCCGGCACGGCTCTGAAGGCAGTTACACAGCACTTACCTTGCTTCTGGGGGGTTCAGCAAGCAGCTGGCATCACTTTGGGAACCACCGGTTGGTAATGGCTCCAGACATTCATGTCACTGGCTATGTGCACCAGAGAGAGGACTCTGAGACCGTATTTGCAAGTGGAGATGAGTCACCCAAATCATTAGACGCTTTTTCGAAACCATCTTTTCTCCCCTCTTGCTTATGGGGCAGTCAGTACTTTTGAGTTGAAGATCACAGTCGGCTACATCAAAACCCTCAATATCTAACAGAAATTGGCAGCTTGGTTTCATCTCTACTTGCAGGACTGGAGGTACATGAAGACTCAGACCAAGATGGTAAGGTACAAGAATACAAGCAGATACAGTGGCGAGTGGATTGCATGTTCTTCAGGAAAATCAATATCGGTGAGCCTCCCAGAGAAGAAAGTAGTGAATTAAAACCAGAATTTCAGGCAAGAGGAAATGCATGAAGCCTTATATTGAACACCTCTGAGTGGAGGTGTCATGCTTGGAGAGAATGGGTCACTCTCTGCCACTCTTTGTCATTATTTTTTTCCTTTTTAACAGAAATTAGGCAATGCCACTAATTCCTCCTTGTCACAGGGGCAAATGGTGAGCAATGACTGATGTCCAAGCAATGTTCCCACTACACTTAAAAAAAAAGTTGATTATTACTAGTACTCTACAGGGAGCTGGATGCTAGAAAGTAGACGGCAAGTGCCATGCCTGGATCAGATATAGAAAGCACCAGAATAAAATGAACCCTTCTACAACGTTAATTCAAACGGAGCGGAGACCTCATTGTTTTTATTTGGTAATAGAATTAACATACATGGACTCAGCTACAGAAAAACTGGAATGTTGAAAAAATGTTTTATACATTTAGAGACCACAAGCCTCTTCTTTCAAACAAGGAACTAACAATACATACATATTGTTTAAAATTATTCTCAGAACAGTTGAGAATACTTGGCATTACATGACCAGGTTTTCAATTTTTTTCTCCTTGTGGGTCTTAACAAACCAAATAGGTTTTTTTTCTTTACCCTACCCACCAAGTCCCAGGAGCAAACTTGCGTAGAATTTTGCTTTCAGTATGGATTTTAACTTGTTTTCTACTCCCTGGTGCAAAATAGTACAACAACCTGCCTCTTTCTTCCTCCAAAAATGTTAGAGAACAGGTGTCTGTTGTTTATTTTAGTTCAGTTCAAGAAAGATATTTCCATTATCAGTTCTGATAATACAAACATACTCTAAAGTTTATATTCAACTATCATACATAGAATTCCCTGCAGAATGCCAGCAGAGAAAACATTATTTTACAAGACCGAGATCCTTGAATTTGGTTCATTTCCCCTTATCCTTCCTGCCAATAGGTTTTAATGTTTCTTAACTCTATTTAAGACCTGACACTGTAGGGTTAACCACAAGAGCAGTGAAATCTGTCATAGATAAGCCATGATGTTCACCCTTCCTCCCTACTGAAGGCAGTCAGTGCGCTAGGGTATGACTTTGAAGTGCCTACAAGAAGCAGCATCATCATAATGAAGAGAGGTACAGAGTCTTATTTAAACACATTGTGGTGGAAGCAGCTCCTACCACAGCAAAGGAAGACGGTGTCACCCTGATGCGTGAGCTTTACACGGACCGCCCTGCGTGTGTAATTAGTTGTACATGTTTCAGCTATTTCGTCTTTGGCCCCAGACGCTCTGGTGGGCCCAGCAGGACTTTCCATGAACCTTCCTCTGATTTCAGTGCAACTAAAAGAGTCATCAGGCCCTAGGTGTTATTTCGCTCTAAGCTGATGTTGCAAATGCAATGGCTTTCATCTATCGGGGAAGAAAGGGGGAGGAGAAAAGGGAAGGGAAATATTCCTGTCAGAATCTGGGCCTGTAGACAACCAGGACATCTGGTAAAAACCCAACCAGAACCCTACAATAAAAATAGCAAATATTTAAAAAAATTGCATATAAAAGTGTATAAAAATATCATCCAAGCAAGAAGAAAAGGAAAATGCTCACTCTGTCATTCTACCGCTAGGTTTTATCACTAGAAAACCCCAAAGGGCCATAAGTGATTTTGTTTGATAGATGCACTCCTACGACCACCAGCAGAGACAACGGGATGATGTACATTCCTCCTACCACTGGATAGCTCCTAAAACCAGGGGGTTACGAGTACACAGCAGTCGATACACACACATTCGGAAGAAATCATAAGAATACAAACTACCAGGAGCGTGCTGGGAGGCTTGTGAGAGAGTCCTGTCGTGCACTTAGGTATGAGGGTAAATAAATTCACTAAAACTGAGCTTCAGGTCCTCAGCCAGCTTGCCTGGAAGCAGCTCCATTTTCTTCTACCTGGTAGTCAAGTCACCAGAGCAGGGAGAGCTGATGCCTCAAAGACAGGCATGTGTCCCAGTCCTGCCTGGGTACAGACCAGAACCCTCTGTGCTTGCTGGGGATCAAAAGGGACATTGCAGCAATGTGACGGCAGCCTCAGCAAGTGCAAATGCATGACCAGTGTTTCATTTTAACAGAAAATAATGGCATTGGTAGTGGTCCTGCTCCTGCTTTGATCACAGCAATCAGACAGGGAAAGGGTTGTCTGGGATTGCAAGACTTGTTTGCCTGTGGAAGTGGGGATTGCACCGCATTAGGATGGACACCTGACACTGAACCGACACTGGAACAGACCTGCTCATGCTGTGTGTAACACAAGTGGGATAAACCCCTGTACCCACTTCGGAGGGAGCTGAATTTATGGTTTAAAATGTGAAAGCATGTTTTTTTCCTTCCCTTCTACCTAACCACCACTGATACACACTCCCTAGAGCGATTTGCATGGAGTCAGTGCCACAGGGCTCCTTCTTGTCCTCAGCTGGCTTGTTCCTGCTTTTGAGAGCTGATGTTCACACACCGTGCCAGCACAGCTCTGAGATCAGCACCGGCTCAACACGCGCAAAAGCAAAGGATTGCGCTGTTGTTTTTTAATTATTGGTTGATGTATTAAAAAAGTGTAAAAGGACTTGATTATGCTGTCATTTGCTGAGTATAAATGGCTAACATATGGTATAGATCATCAGAGGATGATGAGTTTCATTAATATAAAATGAAATGTGAGGAAAAAGGAGCCAATAAGAAATATCTAAGACCATCTCACAAGTTCCTGGAGATGGACTAGTTTTTTCTAGTTGAAGCAAAAAAAAAGTACTGTCCCTGTCAGCTGTCAGCTTCCATCATTTCTAATTTGAATAGGTTATTCTGCTTTCTAATTAAAAGCCATGTTGGGGACCCACTGTAGAATTCGCAAGGGCTAACAGCGGAAGAATTTGCCTTTAGCTAGGTGACCTCGCAGACCTTCTAATTACAAAGCAGCACAGCACTACCAGCTACCTAGTTTGAAATATTTTTGCTTCCAGACTGAGCTTGTAAGACTTTGGAAGTACATATGCAAACATTTGCATATTAAAAGATAGTTTCCAAAAACACCACCATATACCATTCTTGTCTGGCATAACCAACTACATTTTGTAAAGTTTCTCTCCAACCACAAAATTTATGCTTGAAAAAAGAACACAGAAAAAGTAATTTGCCTCCTTCATTCACCCATCAGGAATCAAGCTCCCAAATTTCAGATTCGTTCTGGTGCTAAACATACTACCGTATTAATACCTAGCGCATTTACACCAGCTGGAGCTATAAAAAAGGCTGCAATTTTAGATAAGCATCGCTCTGCCTAGATTGACTACTATGAAATATGTTTTAAGTCTAAAATTGCAAAATTTCCTTTTGTAATCTACCACCTATTTTATCATCAGAAAAAAAAAAAAGTTAGCTTCTGGCATCTACCTTTTTTCTCTAACATAGAAAACATTAGTGACATCCATCATCTTTTTATAATTGACCACAGAAATCTGACCATATAAATTTGGAAAAAAAAAAAAATCTTGTGTAGCTTGTAAGGAAAGCTGGTTGACTTAAGCATTTTCAGAGGGTGCATCACAGGATTTTACATTTAAAAAAAATAATTTAAAAAATAAACAAATCCCTTCTTTCACATGTGTGAACAGTTCTTGCATATGGTCACAGAAACTCACGGTTCAAATCACTGAATGAGTCCGGGCCAGAGAACTGTCACTCTTTGAGCCATTTAAATAATGAACAGGATGAAAACATATTACTTGCGGGTTTTTTTTGGGGTTTTTTTTTGGTTTTTTTTTTTTTTTCTTTCCAAATGACAGCATGTCCAGGAGTTCCAGGCCTACGTCACCATGAGTCAAAGGTCTGCTAATTTCCTGAACACGAGTCCCAGCTAAAGGAAAAAAAACTGACAGGAATACTTGCAATGGTATCCTTCCCTATTTTAAGGGAGTAAAGCACCTGGATTTTCCCTCAACAAGTTACACAACAGTTTTAGGGAAGCAGAAGACTGCTGGTGCTCTTCCAGCAAGGCAGAGCTTTCTGAGAGCACCACCAGTCCCTGCGCAGAGGAGGAAGAAAGCCGCCCTCTGTAAGATGCACTCTGGCACCAGAAGACCCTTTTGTGCTTACTGGTGGGCACTCCCAAATAATTCTGTAGAATTTCAGCATAAGGCCGCCAATGTGGGCCCCATATGTGCAGAATTTCTGGCTCATTCATTGCTTGTATAGTCTTACTGAGGATGGAAAAGGAAGCCATCTGAAAACAGAATTTCTATATATCTGGGGAAAGTTAGGTAAGGATGTAAAACCAGAAATCCTTTCTCAGTCTTTATAAACACAGGCCATTAGCTGATGAACACCTAATGCTTTTCCACTTTTTTTTTTTTTTTTTTCCTTTTGTGGAATAAAATAAGAGAAAGCAGTTCTAATTTTTTTTTTTAATTTTTATTATTTTCTTACACAATTGCACAGTGGCTGATCTCTAGTTTCACTGGGAGGTGTCTAAACATACCATTCCTTGGCTCACAATGCACTAGCACAATGTTGCAGAGTGTTCCAGGGAGGTGGGGGGGCAGAGTAGGGGAATGGAGGTGTGATCCTGGAAGGGGACCCCACAACAAATGCTTTCATCTGGCCTAGTCTCCTTGTAGGATTTCGGTTTCCAGATTTTACTTTCACTGTATATATTTCCAAGCTAATAGATTTCATGGGGATTTTTTTTTTTACACAACAACAAAAAAATCTAAAAAATGCTAATAATCCACTGTAGCTTATTAAAAAAGATTTTTTAAAAGCAGGAGAATGTTGGAGCTAGCTGTGACTGCCTGTACATTGCAAACATTTTGCTGCATACCTGCGTGCTAAGATCAGTAACTTTGACTACAGCATCTCTTCTAGAATGACAGCTCTGATCTGTAGTCTCCAATAGACAGCAAATCCACCACTTCCCTTACCAGCTCCTGCCAGTGGTGAATAACCCAAAGAACTGAGGAAAAACATTTTCCAGTCTAATTTCACACCTTTGTGCCAGTGCATGAGAAACAAGACATGACCAGCCATGAATTAAGCAGTCCAGCTTCGCTGTCTGAAATAAGTCACTCCCAGAAAGAAATAAAATATATATATCAGAAGCAGATGAAGAAAAATAGTTAGGTTTTTATTATTATTATTCTGCTGTGCATAATCTAAGGCATCTTTAGTCACTGTACATTAGGTAAAGGTAACTTAAAAAATATTGACTAAACTGTCCTGCACCTCTGACCAAACACTTGGTGAGGGTGTTCAGTCGCCCTGACTCCAGGGAGAAGTCCGACTAAGCAGGGACTGAGTCACCACTGCGGTATTTAGTTCTGCATTATTGATATTTCAAAAATGTGCCATCAAAGATCTTGGCCAGGGCTGGAAGTCATATCCTACCATTCTTATCACAGCTGAATGCTGAGGATGGGGGGAAAAGGGAGGTGGGAAAGTGCTACGTGGTGACACAGCCCCTCTGCCTGTCGCATGACACGGAGTGTGCTCGGTGCTGGCTGTGGGGCCACTGTCCTCGCAGCACCCTGCCTTCCTCACAAAATCTACCCCAGAGCTACCACTGAACCAGGAGCTCGTGAATGGGAACACTACGTGCCCTCATATTTATTTTATTGAAATGAGCTGGTTCAGTGAAGCCAACTGTGAGCTCTGAGAACCGCAAGAGTTATTTTTGTACTTCTTCCTTCTGAAAACATGTGATTGAAGTGCAACCTTTTCACAGCACGAACCTAATCTAAATCTCTGGCTTTGAACAAACTCAAAACTCTGGTGTGCAAAAAAATAACTCAAAATATCTCTAGCCTCTATCAAAATCCCAGACACAAACACTCCTGGGTGAGAAGGTATTCACATTTAAATGTGGATGGAGGCTGAGCTTGCTGTTGGGATTTTTGCTAGTGTTGTGGGAAGCTCATCCCTGTACATGCACAGTTTAAGTAGGAACAGAGACACAAGCTCTAATATAGGCTGGTGGTAAAGTCCTGTGCTTTTGAACATGAAAAGCCTTCCTAAGCCAATGTTTTGCATGTTCTCTACATAGCAAAGAGCCACGACAGCAGTCTGATTCCCTGTAAAATACAGATACGACTAACACAGCAAGACGTCATCCTGAACAAAGAGGATTTGGGCAAAAAACAGTTGTATGTGTATGTACGTGTCTTGATTTCCACATGGACAGGTAAAATCAGTTACAATTAACTAGATCCCTACTAAGATCCCAAGCTAGAAAAGAACTTACATACATGTTTGATGTTTCTCATACAAAGATACCTTCCTGAATCAAGGCCTGAGAGAGTTAGTTTTTTTAAATTTCTTTTTTAAAATGGGCCAAAATGATGGCTACTTTCCATGTGTCTAACTCCACTGGATCAGACAGTTTTATCCACCGACTCCAGCAGTGTATTTAGGACACACTTTTTCATTTTAGTTTTGTCTGTCCGTACTTCTCCAGCAACACTTTTCCTTTCCTTTGGCCTGTCCATTCAGTCAGTGACGAAAGAAAGACCACACTGAGATGAAAGCAAGAATTGATCTGTGTGATCCCCTGCTGCCCTTCTTCTCTTAGATCTTCAGGTCAGACAAAGAGCCGTTACTAGGAGCCCATGAACAAATGTGGGAAACAGCTCATTATCTGTAATCTCAAGTTAAGGCAGGCATGTTGGGCAGTACATTAGTACATGCTCTCAGAGTCTGGCAACAAAATTTGCCCCAAGGGAATATGGTTTTCATTGATTATTCCTTTCTTATTACTAACTGCAAAACCAGAAGAAAATCAAGGGTTGAGTGAGTCAGACTGCTGTTTAGAAACAAAAACATTTTGCTATCATTGCATCATCTCGGAAAGACCTCAAATCCTAACAAATGGTCAAATGACTCTACACATTCACCATTCTTATTCATAAAATCTTCTATGGCGAGGGTAAAACTGACGTGAAAACCTGCCTACCAGCAACTGGAAAAGAAAAAGAGTAAAGGTGAAGTATTATTAAGTTTTTTTGTGGTTTTGTTTTATAGATATTCTTTTACATCATCTTAATGTTGGTTTCACAAGCTGAGGCATAGCAAAAGGCAATACCAGCTTTTGAAGATGACTCTCATCTATTTGCTTGACCTGTGCAGAAAAATGGAAACATCTGCCATCAGGAAATCACCACTTTTTTGTTTTTTTAACAAAAAACTTCCCAAAAACAACAAAAAAATGCACACATACACAAACAAACAAACAAAAATAAAACTGACCCAAAAAACCAAGGCCCCCACCCTAGAACCCAGAGTCATTAGCTGTGAAGTAGCCAGTGGGAGGAGTGTTTTGAAAGTTGTTTAACGCCTTCCCCAGAAACTGGTCTTTGCAGACGGAGGAGGAGAAGAGGAATGAAGAAGCTCAGCTAAAATGATGAAAGAAATTTGCAGTCTCTTTTTTTAATATATTTTTACTCTTCCGTATCTGTAAAAAAAAAAAAAAGAAAAAGAAAAATAAAAAGTGTCAAATGTTGCCTTTCTCCCCTTTGTCTGAGGAGCAGGTAATCTGGGAAAGAAAAAGAAGGGCATCAGTTTAAACAGCTTCATCTTCTCCAAGCAGTAAAGCTTTTCTTAACTGTTGAAAGGCTGCAAGGTGAGGTGCACCAAAGCAATACCTCTTATTGACTTGACTGGAAATATCATTCTGTCCTATACAAAGTGAAATCCATTGCTCTCTGACTAATCCAGTGGAAATTCAACCCTTGGCATCAATGGGATGATGTAACAGAATCCAGCATGCTTAGATCAAGACTGCTCACCCTTGCTCACCTAGCTCTTTCAGTACCTTTCTGCTCATGAAGGCAACAATGCTGTACATGTTGTTTGAGACGAAGAAAAGAAAATGCTCTAAGCACGAGAGTACTACCTTTTAAAAGACTACTTTCCCAAAGAACTTGCAATGAAAAGCACAGACTTATGTATGGGTATGTGTCTGAGATTTAACAAAACATGTGCGTTTTACAATCTGCTTGACTGCTCTGTCAAATATTTAAAATCCCTTGGCCTCAAAATTGGCCTATATTTGACTAAAATTATCCTGAACATACAAACAGAACTTTTTTCTATGTAGTCATACTGCAAATGAATCTCTAGAATGAACAAATCTCCTTGAGAAAGAAGTATGGACAAGAAACCTTTCTTTTATTGAAAGAGGACACTCTATCTAACTCTCCTCATATCCTCCAGAAAAGCTTCAAACAGGAACATGAATATTTTACTCTATATTGGCCGACCCAACCAGTTACCTGAATACACCTGGGACTCTCCTTAGCTACTGTTATTCTGACCATGCTTATGTTGGCAGAGTTTGAAAGTGCATTTGAAAGGGCCTCTCAACCAAGGAGATGCAGCCCAAGGAGAGATAAATTTATCTGTAAGGCTGGGCATGCCCTAGAAGATGTGATTGCACCAGAATATCTTTGTGTCCTTTCAGAAAACCAGTTTCTTTTGCCTTCAATAATATATTGCTCTTCAAAAAAACCCAAAAAACAAAAACCAAAAACCAAAACCAAAAACAAAACAAAACAAAAAAAACCCCAAATCCAACAAACAAAAACACCCAAACCACCAACAAAAAAACCCCCAAACTTGTATGTGGGCAAAGGAAAAAAAGGAATGGCAAAACAAAGATCTAAGGCTTTGCTGCTGGCTTGCATTATCTCTGATGAAGCAGTGGCTGCACAGATCTGCTAGTGACTTGGTATCATTTTCTTCTACCACATAGTTAGCAGGGGTACTTTTCCTTTCAGGATGGTCCCCTGTAACTTGCTACAATATCTTGCTCACTGATGCAATTCTAAGACACTGTTATAAAGAACTGGGCTTTCAGCATTTTGTTGGAATTATTTAGAGTGAATTGTCCCATTCCCAGCACTATTGATAGCATAATCAACAATGGGCAAAAGTAACAGCCATACAATAGTACTACACTTCCTTGATGTCTCCTACCTAAAAACTTTGGCCTGATTTACTGTCATTAACAGGATCATAACAATCCTGTGAGACATATCATTAGCCACATTTTAAAGAGAAAATACTGATCTAGAAGAAAAGGTAATCGGTGATTAACTG
>NW_010098335.1:11802-12095 GCF_000699245.1 Pterocles gutturalis
ATTATTTCTGAATCTTGAACTCGAAGTACCATCCAACATGATCTCCCCTTCCTATGCCATCCACACTCACAAGACTTTTAACCCCTCCCATCCCCATTAGTGAAATGAGGGAAAATGCAGTGGTTTTTTTTTTCCCAGACTCCAGAAGCTCCCTGCGGAGAACTGAATCATATATTGCTTTTTGCTTCTGTTAGCCACATCATCAGCTCCAATGAGAACATTCGAATACAGCATTTGCTTTAAATTGTCTTTCTGCTTGGTGGAGCAGATGTGTTGGTTTCCTAGCCGAATTT
>NW_010098336.1:0-4368 GCF_000699245.1 Pterocles gutturalis
CTCTTCTCTCTGGCATAGGTGTTAGGGGACAGGAGTGACACCAGGGGGTTGCCCTAGGTGTGTGTGGCGTTTTGCAGATGGGTTTGAAAGTTTTGCAATTTGCTGATAACAAGGTTGGTTTGGGGATGTGTCTGGTTGCCTCCCGTCCTACCCTCCAGCTATGTCTGAAAAACGAAAAAGGTGTGAGAGCTCCCATCTGGTATTTGTATTACCTAAAAACTTGGTGCTGGAAATTTATCAGCATCCTAAGGCTCAGGGGGCTGGCAGGGGTGTAACGTGTTCTTCTCCTACCCCTGTAGTGCAGGGCCTGATCCCGGAGTTTTTCGAGTACAAATTCTGGTTCTGTATTTCCAGGAGCGTTCCCATGGGGAAGAGCTGCGGGATTGTGTTCAGGATTACTGCACTCTCTTGAATTCCAAATGAACTCTGGCTCTCCTTCAGTACAGAAGGACTCCTTGTGCGGTTTTCCATAGTCCCTTCAATGCATAACCAGGTGTGAAACATGGGCATTATCATTTATTGGAATTTTACATAAGCAAAAAAGTGTGTCTGAAGTATATGCAAGATACAGAGAATCAGGTCCAGAGCCTGAAGGCAGAAAACTTAAATGTGTCCCAGTGGTTCTGAGTAAAATGCAAAAAAAGGGGAAAGGATTGTAGTGGCTGAGAAATAGCAGCTCTTTGCACTGGCACAGAGATATTCAGTATGTGGGAAGCCTCCTGAGAGAGCACCACATTAAACGATTCAGAGTTAAAATTTCAGAAGCTTAATGTATAGAATTCATGTGTTTCTGCTGCTCAGCTTTGTGGTGAGGGAGGGAAGGAGGAGGGAAGAAATCCTGTCCATAAAATGTTGCTCTGTCGGTCAGGATTTTTGATAAAGACATTCATGTCAAAAAGTTACCTAAACTGCGTGTAGCCAAGGGCAAATACAAATAAATTACTGACAGAGCAATTAATCTTTTCCAAGAATGATGCCAGCAGAGCTGCTTAGGGGGCACAATTGCACTAGGAAGAGCTTTTCAAACAAATGGAACCGTTCTTGTAATATGAGTGGAAGCTGACTGCAAGATAATTTCAGAGCTCTGCTTGTGGTCTAGAGTAACGCAGAATGTTTATCTAAAGTGGGTTTTTTCCTGCATTTCTCTCCAAGCTTTTCAAAAAAGTCAAACTAACTGCTAGGCAGCGTGCACAAGAATATAGTCAAGGAGATAAGCAAGGAGACTTCCTTATTATTAGCAAACTTCAATAATCGGCTAAATATACCTTAGCTATGTCACAGGCTGATTGCAAGGCTCATCAGAGGACAGCAGCAGTTTGTGCCTGTAAATGTTTGCATTTGTGAAATGTTAGCATGATCTAAAGAACTCAAAAAGAGAAAAAAAAACCCTTGCAGTTTATCATTGTACAAGCTTAGTCTGATTAATTTATTCCCATCCCCCCTTAGGACTCATGCTTCAGTGCTGAAATGATCTTCCGTAATCATGCCCGTATAGGAAGGGAATATTGAATAAGATTAGCAACATAAATCTCTGCTGCTTCCAAAGTTTTACCCAGCTGCCTGGTGATTTCAGAGCTGTTTCTGCAGTTGATAACCATTTCCATCACTCTGCTTTCTGCGGAGCTGTCACACTGCTCTGCTGCAGATTCTGCCGTCTCCCTGTTTGAGTTATGAATCTTGTTTTTAAAAATCCGATAACAGAAATGAAGAGTAGTAAATACAACAGACTTATGTTTATTGCAGTGGCTTCTTGGACTCAGTTTGCCTTTTTCTTTTTTGAGAGGAGTTTTCAGGGTTATATTCCATAGGTTTTTGTTCTAGCAGAATATATTTAAGAGGGTTTTTTTTTAGTGGGAAGCATGTTGTCACTGTCAGTTTACAGCCAGGAAAACCAAGGCACTGGGAGATAAAGTGATTTACTCAAAGAGACTAGAGACATACAAGAGAGAAAACCGCAAGTATTCTGAGTTGTGATTCACATAGGTGAAATGAATGATAGGAATTAATTTAAATGAGGTTTTTAACTACAGAAATTCATGTGCATTACCCTTTCCTGTGTAGCTCTTTCTGGGGGACTTGCCCAGGCTGTAACACTCATCATCGAGACGTCACATCATCAAAGGAAAATGTTACATAGGGCCAGAAATGGGTGGCTGCTGCCAAGAAAAGAGGCAGAAACCACTAGGAGAGCCAGAGGGAGAACATCTCCTGCTTCAGTTCAGTTAGGAGCAGGGGTCGGCATACAGCGGGAGCTTTTCCATGCAGGAGCTTTGTTCTTAAGAAGCTGATAAATATCCAACAACTTTTCTTGTAGGAAACATCCACGCTATAATATTGTCACCTCCGATTCATCATTCAGCAACATCTGACACTTCAAAGCCTGGAGCGGCTCTTACTGCTGCATGACTCTGCCTTGAATTGACATACGAGACATCTTACGCAGTCTTCCTCCACTTCCTGAGCCAAGGGATTTGTTACGATGGATTTCTCATGGACCTGGTAGGTGTGCATGCTGATGGATTTCATGTCTTTTCAGTAAATCTCAACTCACACTTACCAGTGGGTAAAACCTTCCTCTCCCCTTTATCCAGTGCTAGCCACAGAGTGCCACAGAAACACATTCTTCCTCCAAATCAAAGTAGCTCCTTAAGAAAGCACTTCTGGGGTGATTAGGGAGAGGATGCTGGTGTTGCCGGGTATCTTTGCCTCAATTTCTTACCCTGAAACTTGAACCAAGTCACCTGTTGGCGTAAGTCAGGAGTGACTTTGCTGGCAATGAGGATCTAGTGCCCTGTTTTCTAGGGCTGAATACCTTTGCTCACACTTCAAATAGGTTCTGTTGTTTATTTAACTTACAGTATTTCAGTAGAGGTTTGTTTATTTGCTTTATATGAATGCCTGTCTTTTACATCCTATTACAGGCAAGAACTGTGCTCCTCAGAAGTGAACAAGTATTTTGCCATTGACTTAACTTTGGCAGTTTGGGAGATTATTTTTTTTTAAAGTCATGTTACTTTTGGTTGTATAAATGTATCTTCTGTCTTCATGAATCTCCGTACAAGACATCTAAGAGACTTATCTGAAGCAGAGGGACAAGGACTCTAAAGACAGGAGTAAATACAGTTTGACTGAATGTTGAAGTTTTTCAGAATAATTGTGTTTATTATGAGCCCAATCCAAAGCCTTTTCAAGTTTTTGGGAAGTTTCCCAATTTCTGTGACTGTTAGAGAGAGTATCTGGACTTTTGAATAGTTATTAGAATGTATTTGGAACTAAGAGATCTTTTATATGGAAAATGGTTAATTTTTTTCCTCCCTCAAATTTAATAATAAAATGTTGAACAAATTGAATACCGCTTGAGGTGAGATCAAAAAAAGGGGACATTTGGGGAGTGCATTCTCCCATTGTGCTGAACCTCTGTAATGCTTTATGGGTAAGTAATGTAGCAACATAATGGCACTAGTGTGACCCTCACTGCCATGCAAGTCATTATTGCAAATGCAGAACTTGGGCTCAGATCTATGTGGGGACAGATCCATGGTGCTCTAGAAAAGCCCCATGTCTTCCCTGGGCTTTCAGCTGATATAAAAGGCGCTTAATCGTGTGTTATGATTTGAAGGACAAAGCAAGAGAACCCAGGATAACCTAGGATGTAAAATGTCAGCACAGATACATTTCCTTTCTCTGATAAGCACTGATCAGATCCCCTTCCTGCCCTTGGAGATACCAAGTACCTTCATGGAAACACACAGAATCACGCAATGGTTGTGGGTGGAAGGGGCCTCTGGAAATCATCTGGTCCACGCCCCGTCCTGCTCAGGCAGGGTCACCTAAAGAAGTCTGCCCAGGACTGTCCAGATGGCTTTTGAGTATCTCCAAGGATGGAGGCTCCAAAACCTCCCCGAGCAGCCTGCTCCAGCCTGCAGTCACCCTTGCAGTGGGAAAGTGTTCCTGGTGTTCAGAGCCTCCGGTTGCAGGGTTGAACCCTGAAGACAGCTGTGTGCAGCAAGGCACGGTACTGAGCTGAGCACTCTGCCTTAGAGCAGCAGAACAAAAGCTTTGTCAAACCAGATCTGAGCTTTCCTTCTCTCATTAGGGTTCAGGGAAACTCAGATCCAACCCCTCTGACTAGACACAGAGGACAGCCTGTTTGTGTCTGTGTTTAAAAACGGTGAAATCCTTTTTGTCGGCAAACACAGTCAGTTGTATGAGGTACTGAGATACAAACCCAAGGGCGCTCCACAATGGACGAATATATCTTAGCAACAAGGCTGGGAGTGGTGGGAAAGGAAAAGGAGAATACAAGTATCTGGCAATTAACTTCCTAGCCACAGATGTGAAGGTGATAAAAGTGATAAAAGCATTACT
>NW_010098336.1:4379-16989 GCF_000699245.1 Pterocles gutturalis
TCTCTGAGCTGCATACCCTGCTGCTCACAGGAGTAAAAGCTACACAGCCCGTACCAGAGAGTGGTGGAGGAGCCCTGTGAGCTACTCACAGCAGGAGAACCCAGTGGTTCCCCAGTGCCCAGCCTCTCTTGGATGGGTGGGGTGTCCTGAGCACGCAGCTGGTCCAAGGCAGCACGGCCGTGGTAACCCCAGTGTGCGCAGAGGCTCACTGCAGACCCCAGGGTGGCCCCCACCCCAGCAGGTCCCAGTGAGGTGGCAGAGGTCCATGTCACAGCAGCCTGTAGCAGTGGGGAGCCATGGGCTTGTCCTGCCCTGATCGTGGGGTCTCCAGTTCTGCACCAGGCTCCGTGGAGCCAAAAGCTGTTTTGGCCCATGATGTAATCCAACTGTGTGTGCGTCTGTAGGACTGAGGGTGTGTGTGATGGGGAGACAGGAGGAAAGCACCTTACTGGAACTAAGATGAGTGAATTACTTTGCCATTAAGGTGAATTGAATGGTAAGGCAACCATCTGGCATTGATGTAACGATAGGTTCACCAGCTTTCAGACGGCATTACCTGAGTGCAGGGAATTGCCTTCATCCCCATTCCCTCCGCATCCATAACTAGTCATGACCCTTTGAATTCTTTTTGCTAAGTAGGACTTGCCTTAAGAAAGGGTTTGTTGTTCAGTCCTGGCTTTTGCTGGGACAGTTCTAGCCCATGTTATTATGGCATTATTGCCCATGTTATTATCGTCAGAAGATGTAATGCCATTGAAATCTAAATTTCATCCAGAAATACTGACTTTAGGATGTAACTGAAAGTGGGATTTGTGCCACAGAGCTTTAAAGTTGGTGTCTGTCTTGGCCTGTGACTCTGTTCTTTCTGGCACTTATGCTAATGACTACCACAAGAATCGGTTCAGAGCTACCACAATCAGAAATATTCCAATTCAGCTTGTGCATAAATCCTTGCGGGGTGAGACCATCTGCTTTTTTGTGATCCCAAGTGACATACCTCTCTGTCACCCGTTTGTCACATAACGGTAGTGCTGCTTGGTTGAACTCATGCTCTTCTCTCCGCAGTGCAGCGCGTGTTCAGCAGAGCCTGCTCTAGCCTGAGAACCGACTGAGTCGAGACAATCAAGATGACAAACGAGCCTATTAAAGAGATCCTGCGCGCTCCAAAGCATCCTGATTCTGCAACCACGGAGAAGAGTAACAACAATGACTGTGTGATAACCACCATCCCTCTGGTCAGTGAATGCCAGCTGACCGCCGCAACCGGGGGGGCAGAACTCTCCTGTTACCGCTGCACCATTCCCTTCGGTGTGGTGATCCTCATAGCCGGCATCGTGGTTACTGCCGTGGCGTACAGCTTCAATTCCCATGGGTCAATCATCTCCGTGTTTGGATTAGTACTCTTGTCATCAGGACTCCTTTTGCTGGCTTCTAGTGCGGTGTGCTGGAAAATTAGGCAGCAAAAAAAGAAAGCAAAGAGGAGGGAGAGCCAGACAGCACTTGTGGCAAATCACCGAACCTTGTTTGGTTAAAGACAACCAAGAGAAGGCTGGACGGAAGGCAGAACCTTTGTAAAAGTCAACTTGGCTATTTATCGATAGGAGAGACTGGAGGTTTTAATTTAACTTTGGAAGGGAACTGAAATGAAAATGGAATGGATTAAGAAAGACTCTTAAAGACTCTGCAAGTGCTCTTAATATTTTTCTTACTGCAGACTTGGTAGTGATCCTTTCCAAGACGGAGGAAAAAACATTTTTCCTTCACAGAAAACAGCATCGTCGTAACTGCAATCATCATAACTGCGTTCTCCTTGTTGGAAAGGGAACTTGTGAGAACTGAGAAAATAATTTGAACTGACTTGAAATGCCAGAGATCTCCTTAAAATACACACTGTGACATTTGACCAATGGAGAAGTCGTAACATTTGAAATTATTACGAGCTTATGGCCAGGTTGCCTGTGACTTAAACTGTAGCTCAAAAAACCCCACAAACCAATAGCAAACAAACTGCCGATTACTCAATAAGCTGATTCTTATATTTTATGTAACTTTCCCCTCCCAATATCTGTGGTACTTTCCCCCTTTTTAAAACCAACTAATATTAATTTTGTTTTATTATTGAATAGAAATAGGTAGCAATGTATAATTATATTGTCTAACCTAAATAATGAGGTATATATTATAGCTTAAAACATGAGACTTTTTTGTAAATTAAAGCGGTCAGGTTTAGCACTTTTGACTATTTTGCTATAAAATTAAAAAGTAAATTTCATTAAAATAATAAGTGCTGCTAGACCTTTAGAAATTTTTTTTTGTTGCTATCAAGATAGTGTTTATCTTCAACTTTGACTGCTTTATGATTCTATTTCTGTAGAAAAATACCCGTGACAATTACTGTCAACATATGTACTGGTGATCTCTTCCAAAAACCTCTACAGACTATGGATGTTGGTTTGATAGCCCACTCCTCTTGCAGCTTGATTAACAACTCAGTTATTGAAAAATGGTAGCGGTCAGTTCTGCAGACACTTACTGGCGTAGTCAGTTTTAGACACAGCTGTTAATAATGGCTGTGTAGTAAGTGTTTACTGAATGAGCTCTGGGATTATGAAATCTTTACAAAGAGCAGGTCTCAGGTGCCCCCTGTGTGTGTCAGATGGTCGATGCTGTAACTCTTGTGTTCCAGCGGGCTTCCAACTCTTCTCAGGCAATGAATAATTGAGGGCTGGTCCCAAACCGAAGCAAACCAGAACATTTCTTCATTTGCGTCATGAAGGACAAGTAGTGCTGAGCCAAGCCCCAGGCTTCCACCCCAGGGTGTCAGAAGAGCTGCATGGAGTCCTCCTATTTTTTTCTCTCTCTCCTTTTTTTTTTTTTTCTTCTTCCTTTCTCCAGACTCAAAAGGGCTGGATGTGATTTTTGCTTTCCACTGCTGCAGCGAGCAAGGCTTGGCTAGCTTGTCTCCTCTTTGCCCTTCAGAGCCCCTGGCATCCCCGGTGGCCGTGGCGGTGCCGCTGCAGAGCCCACCTGCCAAACAGGTGCCGCAGGGGCTTGCCTTCTGCAGGTCATCCCGGAGCCGTGCGCTTCTGCTGGAATCACCCAGGCATTCTGGCTTCGGTGCCGCCTTTTCCTCTGCCCTGCTTGGTTTAAGCTTATTACATCCACAACTTATCCCTGGATTTGCAAAGTGCACTTCGTGTTTTAAATAGAGCAACCTATATGTACGGGAGGGGATGTTTGGAGTCAGTATTTGCGTTGCCACACTCCGTAGTTACCAGACGCTATAATAAAATCACTTGCATCAGAGGAAAGCTGACAACACATTTTAGCACTTCCATAGCCCTACTTAATCACGGCAGGAAGCTTTCCTGCTGCTAGGAGAACATGTTGCGTCACCAGAACATCTGACACCGGTGTCTAATGTCAATCACTTTGCTTAAGGTCATTAAAAATATTAGGGTGTCCCCTTACGATGTACAGGTTTTGCATGAGTGACAATTCATGGGAAATGCGTAGCATGATAAATAATGGAACAGGTGGACTAAAGTGGTGTCTTTCCTGTTTAAAATGAGAAAAGTGATTGACATTAGCAAAGCTGGATAAGCTAAATAGGGCTGTTTATTTTTTTTTTCCCCTGGGAACACAATAGTTTTTCTGACTCCTTCTTCCCCCTCCACATTTCTTTTTGCTCAGTGGAATTTTGTGGGCTGCGGAGGAGGGAATTGCAGGGCCCACAGAGGAGGAGAAAAAGAAAAAGAGAGAGTAGCAGAGATTTCCACCACACACGTGTAGAAAGTGGCTCCCAGGCTGAGCCCAGAGCAGAAGCAGCCCTGATGCCCTCTGCAGAGGACTTTCCCACCCGCGGGTCCTCCCTTGGCCATTGCTGTGATACAGGCGAGCTGGCGTGCGGAAGGGAAGCAGAGGTGCAAGGTGAGGCTCTGCTCCAAGCCAAAAAAAAAGGCCAGACTCAGTGGAACAGAAGCAATGGGGTTTTGGCAGCAGTTTTTCTCAGGAAGGGTAAATGAGAGTGAGTAAGAGTCGCTCTGCTACTACTAGAGGAGATTTCCTTTCCCTTATCTCTGCTCTCTTTTATATTTGCACGGCACATACAAGGACACAGCAGTGCCTGCACCACCCTCTGCCTTGCTGATTGTGGAGCATCTCGGCATTAAGCAGCATGTGAGCAGTGACAGAGAGCATTGCAATGGCCCCGGGCATGATCGCCTGGCTCAGCAGAGCTTCAGATACAACATGGTATCCCATAATACCAGCTAACTGATGGGCTGATACACCTCGAGGCTGCCATAGCACACGCTGCTGAGCTCAGTACCATCGACTGCATCCTACTGAGACCAGGTACACGCACAAACATCTTCATGTCAAGCATCCTCATGTCCTTTATTCAGAGAAGTAAAACAGTAACTTCAGAGGGAAGAATCCCAGCCCCTGGTCCTAATGTCCTGCAGGAGCAAGGCAGAGGTTGTGAACAGTTTAGTCAGAGACCTCATGCTGGTGAAGATCTTTTCAGACGTTTCATCACCGAATTTCCACATGGCTTTAGGAACTGGCACAGACTCCTGCACCGTGATTTGTGTGCATTGATTTCGGGGCAATCTGAAGCAGTAGTAGCATCTTTTCTGAATGACCAATGGTGACGGCCAACACAAGTCTCACAGTCTGTTTTTTCTTCCTGCAGATCTGCATATCGCAGACATTTTCACTGTTACCCTCTCTCCCTGCACTCCTTGTCCTGGTTCCAACACAGGAACAATACGTTCTTTTTAGCCCTTAAAACCCCAATCATTCAGGGAGAGGTGCTAGGCGAGGGCAGGCTTAGCAGCTTCGTTTTTCCAGACACTGGTGATATTGTTAGCTTTGAAATGTTTTTCACAAGGGCACATTTACACTGCTTTTACCAGGGTCAACCCCTTAAACTGGTCAGCTACAAACAGCAAAATTTCTGCTTCAGCTTTTGGACCCCGTGACCTCATCTGGATCGATGTAGGGTTTCATGCCGGGATGCTGGGTCATGCAATCCACCAAGTCTTTGATACAAAGCCGTTTGTATCATGTATCATGACTCCACGATTGCTGTCTGGTGTTTCTCATGGGAACCTGAGAGGCAGAAGTCAGCCTGGAGGATGCAACCCTGTGGAGATCACAGTGACTTTCCAGTTCAGAAACACCTTCCCTTCTGGTGTGAAAAGGCTTTGAATGTGACAAATGGTATTTCGGTTCTGGGAGAGGTTGGGTGGGAGCTGATGCAAATTTTATTGTCACAATTGCTTGTCTCTCCCTTCCTGAAAGCTCTGGCAGCATTGCGCAAGCAGAATTGCCCTCACAAGGATAGAACATTATCTAATAGGGGAATTGCGCTGGTGCACCGGGCAAATGTTACGGGGATCTTAAATAATCATTTCAAAACCTAAGCACAGGAAATCGTGTCTGTAACTACACCCTGTATTGCTATTGTACACAAAGCCAGTTATAGCCTGGGACAGTATTTTAAAATAATAATCAGTTTGGTATGACAATGCTCAGTATTTGTTCAACTCAAAACGCCCAATTTACGATTCCCCAGTCACATAACCTGTCAAGTTTTGTACGTGACTGTGGTTCTAATACCACAATTTTCCAGGTCTGGAAAAAAATTAAAAATAAAAAAAAAAAAAAAGAAAAAGAAAAAGAGAGAAAGATTAGTTTCGTCAGCTTGTGTCAAGAATTAAGTTTCTCTGCCTTGGACACTTGGGAGAGCTCCTGTTACCAAACAGCAAGTGTACAATGTTACTGCAGCGCTTCGGAACAGGAACCAGGCTCAGAGTATGGAATGAAGAAAAGCCTGAGCATCTCATCGGGATCTGGCCAGGAACAAGCCCTCTGCAATATCCCATATTCTTGCCTCAGCTTTTCTTATCCAGAGCCAAAGTCCGGGGCTATTGCTCCTTTAATATCGGAGATGGATGTTGTTGCACATTATTAGCAGGTTTCACTTAATGTGTTTTTACAATGGGCTCCAAAATAAGAGCAGAACAATATTGGCAGCCATCATTTTGTATCTGTATTCCCAATACCACCGATGCCTTTAGATTAGGACATTTTAGCAATATCACTGTGAATGTTTGTCAATTACAAAGGGCTTTGTTTACATAAAAATATGTTAATATATCAATCACAATATATCATCACTCTGTGATGTGAAAAATTATATAAATCCTGGCAAAACTCTATGTGTAGACTAAATTTTACAGGCTAAACCATATGGGTGAACAATGGTCTTAAATTGCAGAATCAACTTGAATTTTTGGCTTTTATTCAGGTTGTTGATGTCACTATTAACATGACAGAGGACCTAATCCTTCCTCTCTTGAGCAGCCAGTCAGAGTCCTATTGTCCTAACTCATGCATCCAATAACTGGCCTTTGTGGTTAACATGGCATTTTTGAAAAACATATTTTCTGTATTGATTGCTTTCACTTCTTAACTCTTCTGTGCTTTCTAGACTAAGAGAAAAAATGTATTAAACTTTAAAAACAGAAAGGGAAAGATGAGAACACAGAACAGCAAATGTTGCTGCACAAAGTCATGGAGGGGTAGTAGAGCTTTACACAAGGACCTTGTTGAAAGACAGAGACTTAAAAATATGTAAGTCTTGTTTCTGATACATCCTTGGCTGTATCCTCACTTTCATTCTTACAAAATTCCTGAAGTCCCCAGGTTAACATCAGTCTTAGGTCTCACCTCATATTTCTTCTCTGTTTCTGTTTCCCAGGAACCAGTTATCTCAGCAAAAGGCAGAAGTTTAATTTCTTACCATCTTTTGCAATCTGACAGAAATCAAATGGCCACTTGGGATTTGCAGAGGCAGTTTTGTAAGTCAGAAGGCATTCAGCCACAGTCTGCTTTTGAAGAGGTCGGCGCTGCATAGAGGTAAACATTTCTGTGCTGCAGCAAGAGATCTCAGTGAATAATCTATTTAAAAAAAAAAAAAAAAAAGAAAGTAACCCCAGAGCAGCCCTTCACCACCTCTTCTCAGCCACATTCCCTTTCAATCTGAAGGTCCGAGTTTGTGAATAGAGTTAACAGCTTTCCTGGAAAACTGGCCCATGACATTATTTCCTTGTGAACTCCATCCACCTGTCATGTTAGGGCTTGGTGCGACGCCAGCGCTGGCAGGAAATAATAGGCAGCAGGATGCTGGTGTGTGTCGATGGCCCTGACCCTCCCATTCCTGAACATGAATAAGCTTCGAGCTCACAAGGCGTCACAGCAGCGCGGCTTCTGGGCCCACAGAAACGCATGGGTGGGATGCACAGCCGCTAAAATAACATCCAGCCTGCCGCACCGCAGCAACAGAGCGGCATGGGAAGAGACAGTGTCACATTCGCGCTGCCTGCTGCGCTTTGTTCTTTCGCCCGTGCTCCCGCTCTCGCTGTGCTGCGGATGGTACAATGGCTGCTCAACAGAGAAAAAAAAGTACAAAGTACACTTGTGTGTGAATTAGCTGAGATTCCCCAAAACAACACAGAAGCTTTGCTGAAGGACTTTCACCACTTCTGGAGGGACATGCACCGGCGAGGGAACATACACCATCAGCCTGGAAGGGTTTGCAGCTAGCTTTCTCCTGCTACTGCACCGTTGTCCCTGGGAAAGTTAGTTCAGTATTTAGCAGGACAAACTCTTGGTGGATTAAGTGGTGAGTTAGGGGAGCCCAAATCATCCCTTTAATGAGCCTTGGGTTCAGTTTGTGACACGGTGCAATCTGAAGTGTGTGCTCTCCAAGGCTACCCCAGCAGCCCCGTGCTGATCCGGGCACTTGGCATCCCCACATCCTTCACGGACTTTGGACAGAGTGCAGAGGGGAGGATGGGAATAGTTCTTATCCACAAATTCCCCTCTGCCAGACCTCATGTGACAAAGTCTGTTTAGGTTCTCCTGTGGCAATTCATCTCCGAGGTATTCAGAGTATTAGTCTGGAATAGTCCCCACGCTCCTCAGCTCAAAGGTGCAGGAGATAGCTGTGCTCTGCTGAAGGACATCTCATTTTTAAACCCAAAGTCACTGCACAATTTTTTAATATCGTGAGCTGTTCTGTATTGGTTAAAAAAAAATAATCAAAAAAAACCCAAACCGAAAACCAAACCACAAAGAGAAAGGAAAGATCCTATATACATACACCTATGCTGCTTTGACTACGTGTAGGGGCAAATACTGTGAGATGTGTATACTTCTAATGCTTGCAGCATAAAAATTCACTCCCCCAAAGGAAGCTTCTTCCCAGGACTGATGGCCAAGAGCCAGAATAATTGCTGGAAGGGCTGGGCATGTTGGGGCTGCAGCTGAAATGCAAGTTTGTTTGTAAGCCAGCACTCACCCCCTCCCCACTCCTTTTGTGGTCTGACAGCTAAGAAACGTCTGATCCCACAAGCTAGCTCTGGCTTCTTGTGGTGAGATGTCTGCTCCTCTGAATCAACCACAACCATTTTTCCTCATCTTCCATGTAATGGAAGAGCTGCAATCCCGCTGTACTTCCCATCATGTAAGTGAAGAGCCCCTCGGTCAAGAGTGCAGGGGTCACACAGCCAGCATGAATAGACAGTCCCGCTGGAATTGAGGGGGTATGTCATGCATGGCCATCTGTGTTGCCACTTCTGTTTTGTTTTTAGCTAGATAGAGACAAAGAAAATGTCATTCTTTGCCTACCAGCTGATGGTGCTTCAAAGAATGACCTCTGCTGTCACACGAGCAAAGGGCTTTTCAGCCGTTACTCTGGCTTGTAAAACAAACTTGTAAAGAAACATCCTGATCTCTTAGCCACTTCCCTATAAATAGTTTTCATAAGAAAGTCCAATGACTGGGTCAACTGTTGCCTGATCTGGGACAAAACTAGCACAGCTGAAGTTTAATGAAGTCCAGGCTGGAAGCAAACCATCCTGTCACCCCTTCCTCTTCTTGCCCAAAGGCAAAGCTGCTGAAGTGAATGATGCCGTTCCTGCGCCAAGATCAGAATGACGGTGAAGTCGTTGCTGACGTTTCAGCTCTTGTGAGATGGGTGATTAAGTGTAATAGGACCAACACCTTCATTTGCCTTTTAAAATACAAATTAAAAAAAAAAAAACACCTAACAACTAGAAAACAAGCTTTTCTTCCCTTGTCAGAATATTTCCATTCCCCCATCACAGCAGCTGGGACACGACAGGTGTCACACCCTCAATTGCCACCAGCTCCAATATTGTGAAAGATGTAAACCATGAATGTTTGTCACAGTGTCCACATCCCCTTCACTGACTTGTGTACTGACATCAGTGGGGCTGAGGTGGCTTTTCTGAACAGCCGCCTCGTCCTCGCTGTAGCCCGGCTGCTTGGTCGTGCCAGGCAGGGCTAGAGGGACTTATCCCCAGACACAGAGAAGTGCCGTTGGACTGTGAAGTGACCAGAAGTGAAAAGCATCAAGCCTGGAGCTCAGGATAGGAAAAAAAAAAAAAAAAAAAAATCAGGGAGCATCCACCTGCACATGTGTGTTTTGCTGCTGCTGACGTTAAAGCAGAGGTAAGTGCTCCAGAGAAAGACTGGAGCACATCGGCAACCAGTTGGGAAGGATTTCACCATCGCTGCGTGTGATGTGTCTGTTCCCTGGCCAGATAAAGGGCTTTGTTTTGCCCTTTTGTGAAGAGCAGATGACAGTCAGGAGATCCGGGCTCCACGCAGAGTGCTGCCGGACACCCTGGAGCATCCGAGGAATCACAGCGTGTTGTTGCTGATGCACTTCTGGGGGTGGCTTTGGGGACTTCGGGGACCTGGTCGTTAGATCATTTCCCATGGGCCAGCAGCTGGGGACTCCAGCAGATGGGATCAACTTTCACTCTGGTCTTTGGTCAAAATGGTCAATAAAAACCATTCCCCTGCTGGTGGTAAAACCATTTGTGCTTCTCTTGAAGAAATACTGCTGCGTCGCCTCTGTGATACAACAAGCTTTCCGGTCAGAGCTGCGAAATCTAAAACTGGCACCAGAACTGGGTGTTACTAAACAAACCGACTGCACGGGAGCGGGTGGACAGACCTTCCTGCACCCAGCAAGTTGTGTTCTACAGCTGCCCTGCATCTCTGCGCTTTGCCAGAGCTTCGCTGTGTTTTTACAGGACCCAGATCTCTTAATCCCTTGATTTTATGTGCATTTTCTATTAGCTTCACATTGAGCCAGAGAGACACCAGTAAGTACAACTGATGCCGTGCATGTCAGAGCAGGGTGCTAAGGGGGCACTGGGGGGAACTGGGACGTGCATGGCCACGTTTCCCATTGCACGGGTGAGCGACAGCTGCCCACCGCCGCTGAGCCAAGGCTTGTGTTGGGTCCTGCAGTTATGACTGTGTCCCGTCTCCCAGAGTCACGGTGACATCCCTGTGCCAGCCCAGCACCTCGCACCGCATCCAAGAGCCAAGCCCTTTGCACAGCACCAGGGTCCTGTGCGAGCCACGCGGGGACACAAATTTTGGACATTTTTGAGCGCCATCTACTGGAGTTTTATCTGGTTTTAGTGGTTTGCACACAAAGCACACAGTTTGTATATTCACACATATATAGTACTCTGTGGTAAGAGGTGTGAAGGATTTCAAACTGAGAAGGATGAGAAAATAACATTTCAGCACCGTGGTGCTCCCATGGCTCATAAGCATCCCGACAGCGTCACAACCAGCACTTCACCGTGCTCCCATGTTTGCACGTTTCTGATGTTATTTAATCTCCTAGGGTGAAAGATTTCCAAATGCTGGAGTTACAGCTGGTCAGAAACTCCCAAGTGAATAGTCTTCCACCGGAAAATGATGGTCTGATTAACTCAAAACATTTCATAGAAATTTAAGAATTTTATTGCTTATTTATTGCTACAGGAAATTGTAGTCATTGTATTAAGATGTTTAATTTTCAGCTGCGTTGTTTTTAAAAAAACAAAAAGGGAAAGAAGACTTGAAACATTTTCATCTTGCTGAAATGAAATATACCCACGCATGAAAGCCGTATTCCTAAATCCATGCATTGACAAACTCCTGAGGCTGAGGTTTGCATCCTGCTTTGGGAAGGTAACAAAATGAGAACAATCCTGGAGTTTTTCATGGATTGAAATTCCAGACTGCAAAGAGCTCTGATCCCTGAATTTTTGTTTCTGTAGTTTTTGTTTTGAGAGAAAATAACCTGAGTTGGGAAGTTCTTTCTCTTCGTTTCTCTCTGTGCACACTCTGCTGATACCTCGCTGAACCCTGATCCTGCCGACGCACTCGGTTCAAAAAAAAGACTGTTGGCAGTTCCAGTTTCCTGTAGCAGAGGCAAACCTTTTGTACTTTTTCCCCTTGGGCAATTTTCTTTTTCCCAGTGTTAGAAGTGCGCGAGGTCTTTCCAGCTGGGAAACGCACGTTGCAGGCAGCGAGGCCAAGCGTACAAAGAGAAAGGAGACTCGGCGCGAGTTACGACACCAACATCTGGCATATCAATTTGACGTCTCTGTCGCCTCCTTTGCTGGACAATGCTCCTGTCCCCAGAGTGAAGTCTTTGTTAAAACGCTGGAACTCTGGAAATGTGACTGGCATCAGCTCTGCAGAGTACTTTGAGAGAGTTCTTGTTTGCACAGATCTGTCGTTTGAAAGAAGTAAAATCTTCGTCGTGCCCTGAACATCAGGGGTTTGGGCAGCCAGCCCCTGCTGCAGAAAGCTCCATGCTGAACGCAGGACAGCAGACACCCACTTGGGCTGAAGAGTGTCTGGGAGTGAACGAGGCAGGAATGTTTGGGAGAGCAGGAGCACTCACAGCTTGCTCTCCAAATAACTCATGCAAAAAATGGCCAGTGTTTATCAGGAGTCAGAGGGCTGGTGTTCAGACTCGGGCACTGTTGGCTCCTGGTGTTGACACACCATCCGTGAGGGACAGCTGCTATTTCCATCTCTCTCGGCCACTCATTTCAGCTGCTTTGGGACGGGCTGGCTGTGCAGAGAGATCAGCTAATCACAAGGACAGTCTGAGAAGGAGCCATGTGAAGGACACCCTGCGAAGTCACTCTTCACCTTCTTTCCAGCTCGGAAGTGGTGGTAGAAGGAGGATTGTTCTGTGGGTATGACGGTGCTTGGGGTTTTATGTTTAATTTCTAGATCAGCCCTGGAGTCCAGTCTTTGTGGTGTGTATGGTGCTTTTTGATCTGCCCTGTTGATGAGATGGCAAGTTCCCCGGAGCAGGGCTGTCCCTGCCCACGCGCCGCCAGCGGTCCAGCGCCTGCGCGGCTCCAGCAGACCAGCAAGGTGCTCAGGAGGCCAGCTGCTCAAAAGCCCCTGGAGAACAAGGATTACAGGCAAGAGAGGAGAAGAAAAGAGGGAGAGATGCTGTGTGCCTGTTGTTCACAGCGGTGAGGTGCGCAGAGCCGTTCTGCATCCCCTGCACATCACAGGCAGAAGGAACAAGAGTGGAAATTGTATTAAATGATCTGATTCTTTTTTTTTTTTTTTTCCCAGCAAAATTTAAATCCACCTTGAAACAAAGTTTTTCCTGGGGCTGGTGCAGCAGTTCAGCTGAACATAAAAGATGCTATTGAAGAAATTTTTGGCATGGAAGAGATTAAGTATCGTGAAGTCA
>NW_010098336.1:16999-26538 GCF_000699245.1 Pterocles gutturalis
AGCAGGAAAAGCTTGCAGTTCAGCAACACACATAGCATGAAATTGCATTCCTGAGCATGGGAATTGTGTCATGGTCAGAACTCATGGCCATCTGACTTGGGAAGTTTTATATTAAAGTCCTGTCAAGCATTACAAGTGTCCTAAAGTGATGATGGGATGAGTGATTAGAGAGGGGCCTGGAGCATAGCTGGCAGCTGCTAATGAATGGCCTTGAGCTGCAGAGACGCTCCAGGCTCCTGATGGAGGAGGAACAATTTCTAAACCATTCGCTCATTTTATAGGATGTTTATTTAAGTCTGTTTGTAAATGAAGATGTACATCCACAAAGTGGCCTTATTCCATGGGATCAGTGAGCGTATTTAGATGCTAGAAAGGGAGAAAATCAAAAGCTGTGTTGCTTTTTTGCATGTGGACCTTGACAGTGGGTCCAAGAAGAGAACTCAGCTCCTGTCTCCATCTTCTTTGAATTTCCTGTTTCTTGCAGAGAATGGAAAGTCTCTACTTTCTAGGGGGGTCTTTTTAATACTGGCATTTTTCCATCATCTTATTTGATATATGAAGCATAAATAGGCAACTTTCTCATGCATGGGCTGTGTTTATATAACACAATCTTATCGTATGATGTTGGAACATTTTGATAGTTTTTGCCAAATATAATCTTGTGGCTCAAGTTTCTGGGTATACTTAAAAATTTTCCAAGATGGGCTCATTAACTACACTTCCTGTTAGACACTTGCTCCTAATTGACAAAATTAATTCTGATTTGATTTTCTCAAAGTTATTTTTTCAGACATTATTTGTTTTGGTTTTTAACATCTGTTCAATTAAACAACCTCTTGTGCTTACCAGCAATCATCCCGTTATGCTGTACTCTTCTATTCACTAAGGTAGATGATCCAAAAATATTAAATCCCCAAGTTCAGAAATGTGCCCTGAGAAACACACCTATAAAAATACACAATATAAAGAAATGACAGCGCTTCCTTCATTCCGAATCCACCAGATGATATATCTTTGTCTCACTGGTGATAATAACAAAACTTTTAAATTTCCATAAAACCAAGATTTTACCCACAGTTGTCTCTCTGTTGACAACTACTTTTCATTACAAAAGGAGTTTCATCTTCATGACAGTTTCATGGAACTGAGGAAAGAAATGAATACCAGTCTCTGAATCAAAGTAGGAAACCACTCCTCTCAACCAGAACTGAGGAACGTTTTAGTAACCGATATCTCCTGCAGAGTCACCGGACCCAGGTCCAGAGTCCGGCAGTGGATCTTTCCACGCTTCCTGGGGGTTTTATCCAAAGTGCACAAAGAAAGAAGGTTCATTTGCTACAAGCATGGAACTGCACTAGAACGTGTTAAACCAATTCAACGGCAGGGAATTCAAGTTTTGGGATTTTTTTTTCTCATCATGAGAGTCATTTGGTTTGGGGCTGTTAATTAAGCAATCCACAAATCTAGCAGAGCCACAGTCTAATTACGGTCTAATCACATCGCAGTGAAACCGCACAACAATCGCAGTTGTCATTGCTGCACATGAGCTGTCAATCTTCCTATCACCAACAGGAAAGTCAACTTCCAGACTGTTTACAAGCCTCGCTTAGGGAACCTTGGGCCTAAATCCTAAACAAACTTCCTCTGCACTAATTGCTAACATAACAGCACGATGTGGAGACTTTGTCACTACAAGTCCATTATTCTTTAAATTGCCGTATCACAACGCCAGCTCACTCCGACGCTCATTTTGTTTGTTCAGATGCCAGAGGTTCTCGGTAGTTTTCTTGCTGAGAAAGCAGCCTTTCCAAAAACTCGTGTTATTTAATGCCTTCGAAGAACAGCAATTAAACTCAATATCAAATCCCTTTTTTCCCCTGGTCTACATATTTTGTTTGGAAACTATTGAATACATTCGTTCAGATAAAAGGCACCATGCGGACTGCACTTTGGGATGACTTTCTGCTGTTTTTTGCAAATTCAGCGAAGAATACAGAGATGCTCAAGGTTAAACTAGAGCGCTAAAGCTGTGCTGAACCAAGCCTAAGCTGATGCATGTAACTCCTGAACCAAACACTCTGCAACTTCTTGTACCTTGGGCTGGTTGAGCAGAAAGATGAAATGAGGTGTCTGTCAAACTACACATCGTGGCTCGTACAAGGAAGGTTTCACAACTCGTGGTCACTCTGATGGATTTTTTTTCCCATAGGCCAGGGAGGGAATTTCATACCATGAGAATATTTTTTCTGAGTTAAAACAAAACACAGCCTTATTTTGTGTCTTTCAGGGAAGGTTTGGAGGATAGCCATACGCATTTTGAAATCCCTGGACCAGAAATAAGGCATTAAAACAGATTTTGCAAGATGTGGGGTTTTCAAAGGGAGGGAATGGGTCTCTTGTTCATTTTGCATCCTAAGAGTAACATTTTGTGACTCTCTTTCCAAAACAAAAGTAGAACAAATTTGTTGCTTTAAGTTCTGTATTCAGGAAAATTCTAATAACATCACACCTTGTGATCTGGCTTCTGTAAAAGCTTTTCCCTGAGCTCTTGACAGCAGGGTTCTGACTTTTGCTGAGTTAACAGCCCGTTCTCCAGAGTAATGATTCTGGTGACAATAAGGAAACTGTAAAATGGAACCTGGATACAAGAGGCTTAAGACCTCAGACAGACTTCTGCGTATTTTGCACGAGGTGTCTCAGACTTCATGTTTAAGACTAAGGAAGCAACACCCAGAGCACCCATTGTGCCTGGTGTAAAGGTCCTGCTACACTTCTCCGTGAAACAAAGGCCCTTGGGCTTTTTTTTTTTTTTTTTTTTGGGGGGGAAGGGGGATGTATGTGTGCGTGTGTAACCCAAACTTTAATATTCTCCCTTCAAGAAATGACACAATCTTTAAAAGTACTTTTATAATCAGAAACATCACTTTCTTTGCACCCTAAAGCTAGCAATTGATTAACTCAATTATTTACAGCTGCCAGTGATCTTAATTGGTTTCTAATGAGCCAGAATGCTTTATAAATGTGGTTGCAAGTGAGCCTGAACCCCTAAGAAACTGGAGGCTCTTATGATCTCAGAAGGATATGCAGGTTAGTGAGACTGGTTTTTTTCTTTTTTTTTTTTTTTGTCTGAGAGAGCTGTTTCTATAATTGTTTAGTATATTAAAAAAAAAAAAAAAAGAGTTTAACTACAAATTAAGATGGTAAGCCACTAAAATAAAGGTGGGTTCTATGCATGGCCTAGTTTCTGTATGGAGTGTGCATGTTAATAGATCTGGAAGAGCACCACTGACTGTTTTGCTGCCTGGCCTAAGCAATTATTATTTTTGGTGATATTTATTGAGCCTCTTGGGTCACTTTGAGATAGATTTCTAGTTCAATTATCTACTGAAGCATAAGAAAGCTCATTACAAGATGTATTTTCCCTCCAATGTGCTGTTTTCTTTTATAAAGATAAGCATACAGGGTAGTCAGCTTGGATGCTCAGTTTTCCTATGGGAGCCCTTAGCTGCATGGCAGGACTCAGTTTTGCTGTTTGAGTGTCAGAATGCCCCAATTCTTCTGGCTTTCCCAGGGAGCTGGTACCTGTGATGCACTGTGCTCTGAGCTGATGAAGCTAATATGATGCTTCTAAAATCTCCTAAATTATTGTGTGTCTTGCTGGGCAAGATTACATCCTCCCCAGCAGTATACCTATACATGGGAAAGAGAAACATAACCAATTCCCCTTCTGAACTTTATCTTATTGTGTCTACTTAAAACAGGAAAAGCATGCCCATTGGCCCAGCTAATACCTTAAATAACTGAGAGACACCCTGCTCATTCCCAATTCCTGACTGCTTCCTTGTTCACTTCCCTCCTGGCTAGCAGCAGCGTACATATATATTTATATCTGTATGCAAATTTCCAATTCCAGACAGATCTTGCCCAAGAAAACAAAACAACCTGGGCAGCTCTCCCAAAGCCCTGCAGCATTGGGACTGGAAGGACTGAACCATCTCATGCCAACCCCTTAACGTTCCCTGAGTCGCTGTCTGAGGTGAACAATTGCTGGAGCCTGTGGTTGTTCACAACTTCCCATATGCGAGCATCCCAGCTGATTCGGAAGCTGCTTCCCTCTGGAAAGCCGAGTGCTCCAGCACCCATTGGGTGGGGGTCCTTGTTGCAGTCCCAGTGCCTGAGCTGAGCTAGCAGCAGTGGTTCTGCTTTTTCTCCCCTGTCTTGCTAGTCCAATTATTTTGAATTTAATCCCTCACTGTTCAGGCTGCAGAAAAATGTTCTACTGTACATAAAATGGTTGGTGGTTGATGGGGTGGAGCAGGATGATGAGGGAGGTGCAAACCCACAGTAGTGACCTTCTGCCCGACTGCACAGAGCACCTTCCTGGGTAGGAGGAAACGCCAGACGTTAGTGTGGGACATTACTGCTGCAAAATGGGGTTGTTACCCGCAATGGGAACCCCACCAAGGGCTCTGCAGTCAGGCACTCAACCTTCAAGTAGTTATATGCGGAAAATATATCTAAGACTCATCACCTAAGTTCTGTTGATACTTTTATTTACATTGCTGAGTTGTTTTCCATTGGTAAGAAGTTTATTCTCTTGCTGCCTTTAATTTTAAGCCAGATAGAAAATATGTTTAATGTATGATTATTTTGTTAATGTGTATGTGTTATCACTTCTGTGTCTTTGCACCATTATATGCAGAATTTCTTGGTTAATAGGACTGGATTTACATTGTCTTGAGCAGTGTTTCAGTGTAAGGAAACTGGAAAACAAATATATTTGACAGATCTTGAGGGCAAACACTGATGTTCTAGTTCTGTAGTACTTACACCTAGACACCTCTTGCTTTCAAAGGTCTCTTAAAATACATATAAGACCTTTAGGGATTTAAAAAAGTGAGTAGATCCTTTAAAGCCCCTTGGGAATCTGGTGCCTTTTTGAACATCTGGATCCTTGGGCACTTTTGTGAAATCTGCAGTTTGCTGTTAGTCTGAGGGATCTGGGCAAGGTGGAAACTGAGCTCAGTCTGGAACAGCTGAGCATCCTGGTGTGTGTCTGGAGTTGACTCCAAAATGCTGAAGTCAGATGTTCTTTTATCAGTTCCTGGCATGGCGGGGGGTTAATATGGTCACCTGGACCTGCAGGAGCTGCTCTAAGAGCCACAGGCTGATGGATCTTGGAGTCACTCACACAGCTTCCCAAAAGCTGGGGCAGATCCTGCTGCAGGGTCTCGGAGCAGCGTTCCCTGTGCTTCATCAGAGGTTTGGTGCACGTCCATTTGGCGCCTGTGGAGATCCAGCTGCTTCCCAGGAGCGAGCAGCTGACGGGGGAGCAGAGTGGCAGATACACCACAGCAGTGTGTGCAGATGGTTGTTATTGCAAATGGAAATGTTTGTTTTCTATTTGTCAAGTATGTTCCCCAGCAGATAAAAGGAGAGCTCTCTGCATTGTTTTAGCGAGGCCGGAGCACTGTCTACTGAAGCAAGGAAGGCTGAGACAAGACTTGGTCATCACGCAAAGCGGGGTGGGGGGATGGCTGCAGAGCTGGCCTTCGCCTTGGCTGATGTGTGTGGGAACCGTGCTGTGACCCACCGGGCTGGGAGATGACCCGCCGGGCTGGCACTTTACCTAGGTCATCTGCCCAAACGTGTGGGGAGCAGCGTTGCTTCCTCTGCATGGGCTGCTCCTGTGGGCAACAGCTGGGGAAGGTGAGGTGCTAGTGAAAAGCTAAATTCTGCTTTAAGTCACATTGGTTCCTTCCAGCTTCCCCTGGCGAACAAGGTGAACCCCAGCCTTCATCTCCCCATGTCGCTGCAGCCTGACACATCCTCTCTTCACCCTCTTGCAGAGCTGTCAACCATCCCGTTAACAGCAGGAGGTGTGGAGGCGTTGGCCACCGGCAATCCCTGAGCTCTCCGAGCTGCTGGTTCCCATGGCCCCGGGGCAGGGTTTGGGGTGGGTTTTGGCATGTCCCATCCAGTCTGGACCTCTCCCGATGATGGTAGCCAACAGTCCTTGTGGTTTGCCAGACAGACATGTGGTGGAACTGTCATTATGAAACATGAAGTTTTGGGAAAGGAACTTACTTGCAAGAGTGAGTATTTTAGAGTGAGTCAGTAGCTCCACATCAGCACAGATGTCAGGCAAGTGGGAAGAAGAATCCTTCCAGCCTTGTGTAAAATCTCAGCTCCCTTTATTTTAGAAATACCAGAAGCTTGCAAAGGCATTTATGAAGTTACAGTCCCTGTGTTTTAAGGGAAAGCAGTAAAAAGTCACTGTGGAGTTAAAAATCATCTACCACCTTTATTACATGGAGGAAATGTGGCATGGGATGAAAGGAAGAGCTTTATTTGCTGTTGAAGATGTTAGATTCCATGTGGTAGACAACATCCAAAAATATGAAGTCACTTCCAAAAAACACAGCTGCTCTGCGAGCGCTATGATTTCCATATGACTGGGTTGTATGAGAACATCTCGGTGGCAGTCTCAGGACAGGAATGTCGTCATGAACACTGCTGAACTTTAGAGAGGACTGGATTGTTTTTCTGGTAGTATTTAGTGACACTATTTTGTAATGCTAGCCTTTTGGAAAAAAGATATTCCCCTGAATTAGCACATTACTGGCTCGTTTAATGAGTGTCCTGCCTTTGAGACACGAGATGAAGCAGCCTGATCCATAGCTCTGAAACTTTTATAGATTTGATTGATCTTAAAAGGTATATTCTAGCTTAGGCTGTTGAAAAATTAAAAAAAATTACTGGATGAAATCCTGGGAATGGCATTTTGCTCAGGCTTAGCTTAGAGGGCCTGAGATGAAGGGGTGTGATACTCTCCCAAGAGACCTTTGCTGTAGGAGTAAAACTCTGAGTGCTACTGAAAGTCATTAGGACTTGGCATTGGCTTTGCCTTCCCCAGCGTGTTTTTGTAGCTACGCAGTGGAATCTCGCTCTGAGGTAGAAAACAGTATCCTCTTCCACTTGCATGCTAAATTCTGTAATCATAACATTTGTGTTTTCTATCATTTGAAACAGACCTGGTATTCAGGTTTCATTATAGGAAAAAGATTTTTTTTTTGCCCTTCACTCTTGCAGTAAAAGAGCAGTAGGATTTTTTTTGTTGTTTATAGACCCTTGTATTAAAACTAATTTGTCAGCCACCATTCTGAAAGATTGATCGATGAGTACCAGACCCAAGTCCAGCTGCCTGTGAGGTCTGGGCTCTGCAAACCCCCAAAGAGCCTGAGCACACTGCGTGTGGGAGCGGAGCCTCGGCTGCCGCACTATCCCTTCTGTCAGCAGACACGGGATATTCCAGCACGGGGCAAATAAATACACCAAAAATGAGTAACCGAGGGAGGGAAAGTGACAGCTTTGGGAACAAACCTGTGTGAGTGTAATGGACGCTTGGGTGGCTGGGGAGGAGGGCTGCTGTGGGCTCTCCAGTTTCGTAACGGGTTGGGTCGAGAAGTGCCTGAAGGGAAAAGAATGAGCGCTGTGTTCTCGCAGGGAGGTCGTCAGCCCCGTTGAGTGTGGTTTCTTAAATTGCTGACAAGTCTGGATAAACACAGCTTGCACAGGCTGATATGAGGCTTACAAAAGGTCATTGACTTTAATTATGGATCAGCAGAAGTCAAAGTTGAGCTAGAGGTACTTGAAAGGTGGAAAGCTTGATGCTCCCAGGCTGGGTGGGTGTTTGGGTTTTGCGGGTGTTGCTGAGGCTTTCCCTGAGGGCAGCTTCCACCAGATCACAGCCCGCAGCTGGTTTGTTCGGGCTCTGTGCACCACGGTAACTTCCCTGGAGTCACAGGTAGGCAGGTGGCACAGGATAGTTATTTGCTGTAAATATACAGAGTCATGCACCCAGCCCCTGAGTGACTGACTTAAAAAATATCACTTCTGAGGACAGAGTGCTTTGGAGGAGACATTTCAGAGGTGACGTGGGATGCTCTTGGATTTTGCAATTTACATACCAAGCATAAGTGACCTGAATATTCCAGGCTTAGACCAGAGCCATAGGCAGCAGTTGCAAACACTCTTGCCTTGGACCATGCTGGCTTTCTGATCAGGTTTTCCTTCTCTCCATCCTCCCCTGTCCAGATCCACTGTTTGCTATCGAGGCCTCCAAGCTGCTGGGCTTGTATCAATACACACATTTTCCCCCTTCATGCAACTGGTGGAGAACTTGAGCAAAAGCCCATTCAGGATCTTGGGAATTCCCTACAGCCCTCAAAGGACTTTGGAGCTAGCTCACAGGTGAACAAACTGTTTCAGTTCGGTTATGTTATGAGTGCAATCTGTGCAGGGCCAGAAGCAGCCTGTGGCACACCAACCCCTGACCTGCTGGTTTTTGCCTCTTCAAACTGCTGGAGAACTTTCCAGCACATGATTACTTTCTCAAGGAGAACAGCTTGTATCTTAATATTTTTTTTTTATTATTTTTAAAACAACACCCTCCGATTTGTCTCATCAAATGTAGAAATTGTAATGATTCAACAAGATGTGGATGCAGGCTTGCTGGGCGCCTGTCCTCTGCGGGCAGCGTGCTGTGTTCAGTAGCATGCCTTGGCTCACAGGCTTTCCCAGCAGGAAGCTTATAATGAAAGGGTTATTGAGCAAGAAACAGATTTAAACTGAAGTCACTCCCGGCTGAACAGCTGGCTTTGTTTTTAATTTGTCCTATCAAGATGGGATGGGGGTAGCAGGGAGGAAGTTTTCCCTCCTGTGCATAGGGGACATCCACGACCCCCAGGTGCTCAATCACAGTGTTTTACTGCTCCCCTCTAACACATCCCCATCTGTAACGTCTCTGTTCTGAAAAGTAGTGAAGTGCTTTAAAATAGTGACTAATTGTGAATTTGATTGCCACCCCCTCCCCAAAAGAAGCTAACCACAGCCAATAGCTGAGTGGCCCTGGGAATGCTGAGTGGTGGAGGCAGGGCTGGAGCCCAGGACACAGCACTCCTCCTTGCTTGCTTTCCTGATGAGCATATATTTTTTGGAGGCAGAATGTGTGTGTCAGGATTCAGGGGAAGGGTGGAAATCTGGGTCTGGAATTGTACTTGCCAGCTCTTACCATGAATTAATTGCATTTGGCTTGCCCAGACAGTATTCATTGCCTTGAGAGAATACAAACAAAATTTTGCAAGACTGAGCTATCCCAGCTCCAGCTGTGATGCTTCCTACCCCAAGCACTCCAGCAAAAAAAACACTGCTCTGCCCTTGATTTTTTTTGTTTGAAAGCACTTTATGAAAGCACTGATGATCTTACACTTGATAGATGCCTGTTGCCACTGTATCCATCCCTGACTTCTCCTCTTCTGTCTGCAGCATGTCTGGTACTGGCTGGTTAACTCCTTCCCCTCCAGATGTGGCCACATTTCATGCAAGATTTTCAACTGGTGTAAAGTTCATTTAAAAAAAAAAAAGTGTGGAGTCCTTTAATGTAGAAGTTGCTCTGTCAGTATTGGGTATTTTGTTAATGTGGTGTCTCTTACCAAGCACTGCTGCACTTCTCACATTCAAAGCATTGCCACGAATTC
>NW_010098336.1:26568-30832 GCF_000699245.1 Pterocles gutturalis
CTCACTTCTTGGGGTCTGAAAGTGGCTGGGCAAAGGGTCAAAACTCTGGGCAGTCTGGGAGCTACTGCCCAGACTCTCCTAAGGGTGGGACAGGGGTCCTGGCTCCTTTGCCCCTTGCAGCTGACAACAGTTCAGACAGAAAGATAAAAGGTTATTTCTATTTTGCATTAAAGCCACGGCTCCTGGGTGATGGCTGTTTCCTTCCCCCTGTATCCTGTAATACAAGCAGATAAAAATCCCACTGAAAACCCAGAAGAGGGTTTTCTATGGTAGAAAAGGGAAGGGAAGCTGTTCAGGTTTCAGGCTAATGGAAATCCTTGGTTTATCAAAAGAACAGGAGAAGCTCTTGCCCTTTGGGAGTCCCCTGTACCTGCAAATTACTTCGGGCTTACAGCTTCCTCTGCTCCTGCGCTTCCACCACTGACCCTGGCCTGGCTCACCTGGGGCTGGGGTTTCATTTCAGGAGCTCTCAGCTGCAAAAATATACCGCAGTCCTCCTGATAGCTGTGGGGATTCCTGAAAACTTAGTTTAAATGGGTGGCTTCTCCCAAGGAGCAAGTGCTACCTTGCTTCTCTTGCCCCTCTTTTTGCAGGAATGGTGTTAAAGATGCACCTTCTCTGTTCAGAAACTCACAACAACCGCATGCTTGGCTCATAGCACCTGGGCTTCAAATCCTGAATGCACTAGGCAGTCAGATTCCTATGGGATGCAACATTCACACAGTGTTTTGCACCTGGAAAAGTTGGAAGATAATTGAAAGTCAAACCCAACCAGGGGAAAGGGTTTGTGCTCCCAGCTGTGGCACCCATGTCTGGTACCGGAGGATTTGCTCACAGCTCTTGCATCCCTGCAGATGCCTTCCACAGCTTCCTCAGAAACAAAAGTCCAGGGACCAAAACCACAACTAGGGGCAGAGCTGTGTCTGGCTGCAGCAAACCTGGGTCTGGTGGGCTCTGGGAGCTCAGAGGCTTTGTGGGTGGATGGCCAAGCAGAGATTTTTTGTGGTCCTGCCTCATCATACAAACCAGAGCTATATATAGGCTATACATTCAGCTGGGAGAAATGTCAGTGACACTAAGCCCAGCCCCATGGTGCTGACTGCGGACAGGCAGTGCTGTACGAGTGGAACGGCCAAGGCTGTGCTGTGTGGGTGCCTCCTGACCCTGGTACCTGCAGGAAAGCTGGGCTGCTGCCGTGCTCCAGCAAAGCGGCTTTAACCTGGGATCTGGGTGATGTTTGATGTCTAGATTGGAGGGCAGGTGCTATATACCCTTGTCTCTTGAGGTCTGACACTCTCGAGGGGCAGGTACATCCCCTCCTAGTGTTTGTGCTCATGCCCAGCACCTTGAGCTCTCGCTTGCCTCCCTTGGCCCCTCCAGAGCCCAGCCTGCTTCTATATAATAAATCTGTTTTCTTTTGCCTTGAAAGGAAAAGGGATGAGGGTTTCCTAAAACCAATTGAGTAAATTGTTTATTGTGCAAATTTCAATAAGGGTTTTAAAAAGGAAGTGGTCTGTAAGCCCTGATAAACATTGTGTGGCAGATAGCCGTAGGAAAGGGTTGCGGTTCCATCCGAATGTATACACAGACCATGGGTCCGCAAGAACAATGAATTGTATATCATGTACTGTGAGGCTGCCTCCTGGGCTGTGGGACACCATCGCCCAAAGCCAATGGCACCAGTGGCCATTGAGGACAGAGTACTGGGTTGGCGGGACCCGTCTCTGACCCAGGGCAGCAAGGATGTGAGTTCCTGCTCATTAGGTGATACAGTTAATAAAGCTCATGGCTGCATCCAGCTCTCCAGCAGAGAATTCTGCTCCTTAACAGTGCAAAAAGAAGGTGAACATTGAACATTATTACAGGGAATAAATACAGGCAAACAGTGATGCCCCGTCTGAGTTGGGTCTGACGTATATTTGCTGCTCTGTTGCCTGGAGCAGGCTTTCTCCTTTCAGAGCTCTGACAGATTGGGAATCTTGCCTCGCAGCTTACAAATCTTGAAGATATTTTTTTTTCTTGCCTGGCCAAGGACTATTTACATAATTATGTGCTTGAAGAATTGGGTTCCAAATAAAGACATGATTTTTAGCTATAAACACGCATTATCTATCTTCAAAGCATTAAGAACTCCCATAAAGGAAATTTCTAGCTCTATTGGCTTGAGTTAGTGTGTGTTTGTAAACTTAAAAATCAATGGAGGAAACATGACTCAAGTGAAGTTACAGCAGGAAAAGTTCAATATTATAATTAAGTATAAAATGAATGTTACCTACCAAAGATAACCCTTTTTTGAATTGTTAAGAAGGATCATGGTACTTGGCCTAGTGGTCATATTCTAGGACTTGCAAATGTCTATTCTAGCAATTGGTTTTCTACCAAAATTATTTTTCTCATTAAGATGTGGGTAATCCCTTGCTGTAACTATTACCATAAAAGGAAGAAAGCCCAACCAAACAAACCTCCAAAACTGGAACTGGCATGGCCAGGGCAGAATATTACTTGGAAGATATAAGAGAACCTCACAGGATGTTGCTTTGTACTGGCTCTGAAGTCCTTTATGTAATAGTTTCACTGTCATATTGAAAATTCCCCATCGTCTGTAGCTCAGTTTTTTTTCCCCAGTGTTGCTGAGAAATCCCTGGATACTGGTCAAGATCTCTTGACAGATGAAGAGAAAATATTTGGTGTGCTAGGATCATGCTGGGACAGTTTAAATAATTTGGTGCCTGCTCCTGTGAACCCGTACGAAAGCGCTGCCCTTCGCTGGCTGTGCAGCTCCGCTCATCCTGGTGAGACCCCGACCAGGAACAACTCGTGCGAGCAAAGCTGTGCGGGCTGAGACACAAGCGCTGCTTTCAGAGAAGGATGAAGGTGTGTCTGGTGCAGCTGCGGAGGGTCACGGTGCGGATCACAATGAGGTCATAGGAAGCTCTGCAGTTTCTCTTGCTGCAGATGAGAGAAGTGTTTGTGTAGGAGTGTCCTCCCCAGAGCCGGGCAGCGGCGGTCAGAACGCTTCACTTGTGGTTTGGAGGTAGAGCTGCAATTCTCCGGGGGTAGGGGTGGGAGTGTTGCAATCAAGGCTCCTGCCCTCAGCTTGATAGGAGAGGTGGAGGGGAAATGATTTCCCAAGTCACTCCTTTTCACGTTAAAAGGCAGGCTTGGCGGGTCGTGCTGCCGAAGCCCTGGCTGGGATAGCGGTGACTCCTCGCCCGCTTTGCAGGCAGGAGACACTGGAACTGGCCGGCGGCCCCAGCTGCTTTGGGTATGGCCTTTTCTGCTTCACAAATTCAGAGTGTTCTGAGGATACCTTTGTGCATCCAGACATGTCAGTGGAGCCCCACAAAAGCCGTTACGATCCAGAGGCAGGGGAGGCAGCGGCGGGCCGCCATGCCTGGTTAAGTGTGGGTGTGAACATCCTCTCGTTCAAGGAGTTCAGGGGTCAGCTGGAAAAGCTGAGGAGGAGGTTTTGCTGTCACTAGTGTGCTAGCGAAAATCCACAACCAAGAGACTGAACGGCTTATTGGGGGGCAAAGGCTATTATGGCAAAGCGGGGGTTTCCATGTCACCTCCATCCTGGTCCAGCGAGATGGCCGTGGGCAGCAGACGAGCGGAACGGGGAGCACTGCCGTCTCGCTCCCCCAGCACCGGCAGGATTACGTCCTAAACCCTGAAGGATGACTGCAGGCCCTGGACGACTGTTTGTTGTGGGGTTGCTACTGGAGCCTGTGGTGTAAGGGAGTTTCTCAGGCATGTTGGTGAGTCATCCGATACAGGAGGAGCCTGAGACGGGAGCTCCACGTTGCCCCTCGCCCAGCAGCCGATCCTGGACAGTGGCTGCTATTTAAATCGACAGCAGAAGTGTCAACGTATCTGTGACATTTTTTTAAAGATGGCTGAGGAGACCAGGAGCTGACAAATGATTCTTCCACTTCTCCCAGCTAATTTTGGATTAGCTGTGTTTACAAACAGGTGCTGATGCATTCCCAGGTCCCAAAATTCCTCTGTGTGTCTCTTTGGGGTTTCCAGCACCCAAACCCATGGAGCAGAGAAGGGTGAGCTCAGGTGTGTCGGTGTGGTGTACGCAGGCGTGGCACGTTCATCAGGCTTCATTTTAAATTGGTTGATATCTTAGAAAGAAGCTAAGCACCTTCTCCCCACCTGCTCTCTTCTGCCCGTGTTGTTGGTGGATTTTGCTCCCTTCTGGCCTCGTCCTTTATGTAAAGGTGCCAAATACACCCTGGAGGGGTATTTGGCACACCAG
>NW_010098336.1:30863-44623 GCF_000699245.1 Pterocles gutturalis
TGTTGGTGACAGCAGAGCCCGCGATGACAGAAGTGACCATGGGCACAGCCTGCACTGCTGCGTCCCGCTGGGGGAAGCTGGATGCGGTGAAATGGCTTTTACCACGATGGGGCACATCCAGGAGGAGAGAATCTGATTGTACAGACCCACAAGAGCCTGTTGCTCCCCATCGAGACTTTCCTGCCAGGAGCAAGGGACCCAGCATACACTGGGGAGGGGACCAAACCAGTCAGACCAGGACTGCTGCAGCTCTGCTCGGGGTGCTGAGGCTTCACCCCAGGAGGGAGTGGGAGCACAGGGCTGTGGAAGGATGCTCAGCTGCGTGCTTGAACCTCCCCTGGTGCTGAGTGTCAAGATGCTGTATCTGTGGCCATCTCTGAGAGCATGTTTATCTCGGAGGTATTTCCAAAGAAAATACTCAGTTTGCTCAGCTTTGTGCTGGCACAACTTCTATGGAAAGAGAAAATGAAAAACAAACAGAGCTCCTTTCTGGAGAGCTCTGGTGCAAACCACAACGATGTCCAGTGCTCCTCATGGGCTCAGGGCTGGCAGAGGCAGTCGCTTCTAGGGGCACTGGGGCAGCATTTACTGAGTGGCTACAATTAAAGTGGTTTTCTTTCCCCTGCTGCCTCTGTGCCAGTGCTTTCAGGCCCAACCTGCTTGAGGACAAGGCAACCAGGCCCTTGGATATCACTGAACCTCACCTCAAAACAGTGAGTGAGAGTGAGCATCGTCTCCTTGGGGCAAGCACCCGCAGAGCCCTTGCGTGGGGAGAGGCACGGCTGGAGTGGCAGCAGCCAGCTCTGTGGGCTTGGGGCAGTGTCCTGGAGGACTGCAATGTGGTGGGACTGTCCTGGAGACCTGAATGCCAACTGGAAGCCTGTTTATGCAGAGGAAAAACATATATTGAGTTATGTCTGAAAGAGTAGTAAGTTCTCAAGAAGTCTGATAATTTTTCAGCTTTTATCATGATTCTCATAGACTTTTTTTTTTTCTTTAAGTCCCTGTAGAGCCAACAGCCTTCACAGATTTGTCAGCCCCTTCTCAGCAAGGTAGGAGCCCTGGATGCCATCCCTCCCACAGCAGCCAGCATCCTCCGCAGGCTCCCAGTGCTCCCCCATCTCCCAGCATGTAGCATGAACTCAGTCTCCAGCTTCAGCATAGTGATGTTACCAGTGTAAAGGGCAGGAAAAAAAATTCTTCAGTGGCTTTTCTAAAGCAATGTAATCTACACAATGGGATGCTCTTAGAAGGTTTATACTTGACAGTGGGTGGTATTGAAGCATGTCTATCAGTCTTCCTGCAATGCTTACCTCAACCCTCCATAAGCATTATTGGTGTAAGGCCAAAGATATGAACCACTTTGAAATTAGCTCTAGCTTCAAGTGCAGACCTAAGCAGAAAATGTTAAAGGTGATGATGTGAATAAGAATTCAGAATTTGAGGGAAAAACATGTCTTTGGTTTGTTTTCCACGCTCCTTTACTTGGATATTGATGGAAGGAGTCTGAAGGAAAACAGTGCCTTAAATCAACATGCTGTCAAGTAACAACACTGCGGAAAACAGAGCTCCTCAGGGCCTGGGCTGCCCTGGGAACTGTATGAGCCTAAGAAGTCAAAAGCGCTGACCTGAATAAGAATGAGACCATTTTGGGCAGCTGAAATTTAATGTGGAGCCTGAATAAAAGGCCTTCCAGTTCACTGGGAGTGAATGTGAATAACTTACTGTTTCTTGGCTGAAGTTGTGGTGTTAAGAGCAGGCGGCAGCATTGCACAGCACGCTTTTCATTACTGATGTCAATTTTGATACAGCCCCAGTGGGACTATAGAAAACGCTGCCCCATTATGTTTCAAAACAATAGGATCACTGCAAAAGAAAGAGACCAAGTGCGAACGTGCCAAGCTAATTCCTTTCCAGCTTCAGCTTGAGCAAAAACATTCAGGAACGAACATCCTCAGATCTTGAGGTAGACAATCAATAGTCAGATCTGTGGCTTTTTATGGCCTTTCTTTGTGTTTGTATCCTAATTTTTGCAAGGATGGCACATCACTTCTCTGCTCTTCGGAAATGCTGTTGCATGTGTGTTGGAGCCCCGCTGTTGTGAGTGCTCAACACCAGCAGCGTGTAGGAGGGGGTGTTGTGGGCTGATGCTGATCCATCAGCTGCTGTCTCCAGAAGTGGCTGCTGATCTAAGGTGCAAGATTGACTTTTACTGGTGTTTGGATGAAGATGTGCATTTATAGCATCTGTCTCCATGGGCTGCTTTCTAGGATGGTGCTGTTGTGAGGGAAGTGCTGATGTCTTCTTGCCTGACTTCAGTGGCTGTTGGGGTGATGTTAATGGTGGGCTTATGATTAACAGTCAGACTCCTCTTCCTCTCCATTTTCATAGAAGTTAACAGTGAATGAACAGGGCGCTATTAGAAGGTGTTTGATAACTCTGTAAGCAGTGAGTGATCCAGATGTTTCCAAGCTGTTGACTTGGGGTGAGCCACCAGCTGCAGTGAGCGTTGCATTGGGGTGTCCCCCCCTCCTTTTTTTTTTTTTTTTTTTGGCCTTGGGACAAGCACTTAGTTTCCGTCAATAAGAAAGTAACCAATGGGGAAGATGTAAAAGCTTTCTGAATACAAGCCATCCTCATTTAGCTATATCATGAGGGTAATAAATACATCAGAAGGGTAAGCACCAGGGAGGAAGAAGAGCTATTTGAACAGGACAATGTTGGCACAAGAACAAATGAGTGTAGGCTGGCCATAAATTTGGAATTTGGAAGAAGGACTCTGGCCATCAGAGAGAATTTCTTTCAGTTAAAGGAGTGTGGGAAAGAAGCTGATTTGTTTTCCCCCTCCCTAAGATGAAGTTTATGGAGTGTATGCATATAATTGCTCAGATACATGAGCAATTATGTCACAACCACTGTCTGCTGTTCTGCAGATCCCTTCCTGATCTGTGCTCCTCATTCAAAGGATAAAGGCAGATTTTTGTCACCCTAATTCAGTTAATTTTTGTAAAGAAGGACTTCCTGTGCAGATCCTTGAAAACACAAGCAATTGTCATTCCAGCTTTGGACTAAAGACTTCAGATCTCCAATGACTTTTGAGTCTCTTCAGAACAACTGAGAGCACCAGCATGAGGAACAGCTAGCAGAGCTGCTGGCATCATTCTGCACTTTGCTTTTCCAGTACTAAAAACAGCAAGTCATTGGAAACTGGAATTTGCAAAGAAAACCATGTCAATAAACTGTAGGGAGAAGGTAGTAAATCTATAATGTCTCATCTCTATAAACCAAATGGTTAAAACCTCAGCTTTATTCAGAGGGCTGCAAGTGTGGTTTACAGTCAGAGCTGGTTTGCCTCTTCCATTTCTGAAATGTAAAAATTTCATCACATGATGGGATGTATCCCAGAAGTTCATGACTCGGTATCTCTAGCTTGGGTCTCAAACACACCTTGTGCTTCCCAGCCTCCCTGTTCAGACCCAGGGGCAGGTCTACATCTCTGGGTGAACCCACCACCTCCTCTCCTGGCTCTCTGCACCCCACAAACTGCTCCCAGGCTTTTGGCAGACTAGCTGCTAAAGGGGTCCCCCAGTGATCCCTGTGTGCCTTACCCTGTCACCCATGTAACAGTCCCATCATGTCTTGCACTTGATTTTTTTCTCCAAAAAATGCCTTTGGACTGAACTGACTCTAGCACAGTCCAGGGATTTGACAAAACTGGCTCTTCATGGGGAGGGGGAAGTTTCCCACTTGCTGAAGCTGAACTCCTGTGCAGGAAATGCTGTTTCCAACTAAACTTTCACTGCAGTCCTTTGATGCAGAGGGGAATTTCTGGACAAAATTAAAGTTCACGTGAGGCCAATTCTTTTGTTTTCTTTCCTCAAAAATGTTTGGCTCCTTTGAATCCTTTGTTGGATCCTAAAAGCACAAGGATGTGCCTGCGGATCACCCCTCAACCTGCTCGCAGCTGCTTCTTCCTCCTCTTCGGCTGGCAGTTCTCATTCTTCTGCTTGGCATCAGCTTCCCTTAGCCCTAAGTTATCTTCATACTCACCACTTCCAATCTCCGTTTTAAGATCTACCTGGTTTAAAACAGGGCAAACAACTGGTGTGGAACAGAGGCCTGTCGAAACTACACGGTCTGTCTCTGGTGCCTGTTTGTGGACCTTAAGGGAAAATCATTGATTATGGACTTCCAGCCCCAAAACCTGTTTGCTCCATCCTAAACAGCTGAGTTTCAGAAGTTTTTTTTTTTTCCTCCTCCTTATTCCAGTAGCATATTTGAAATTGTTATTAAAATTGGGTAATTTCTCTGAATTTATTCTAGCAGCATAACTATACTAATGTCACCCAACAATCTATACTAATCATATCAGAAGGACACAAACAATTGTAAACCAGCAGGTTTAAATTAATTTAAACTCTCTTTAAAGCCTCTGCTACAGAGAACTGAATGTACAAGCCTTTAGGAAAGCTGATACATTAGGAGATATTTTGCTATGCCTTTCCAATCAGATTTCCTCCCATGATATAACCTGATTTTACTTCAACTCCTGCCTCTTTGTATAATTTCTTGTAGTGAAAAATTACCCCAGCCTTGGAGATGTTTATAGTTCACTGAGGGTAGAACAGATGCTAGCGCTCACATCTTCCAGTTGTTCTCTGAAGATGCTGTTACTGGCCATGGGGAAACACTGTCAGGAGGGGATCCATACTAATAAATATTTGTAGGAGCCCCTAAGCAATGGGACGTGTAAGCAGAGCCTTTGAGATGGTTTTTAATTTTTGTAGCCAGTTTCCCTCTCCCTCTTTTTCTTTATTTTCCCAAATGTACTGAAGGAATAAACTGGAAAGCACTGTGTATGTTATAAACCCACAAGGAAATGAGCCAGAAAGTGATAGGGTAAGTCTGAGTTATTAAAGTCGGGTCATACCCTGAAGGAGATTACAGCAAGACGAGCCAACATAAATATACACAATATTTCTGTCATATGTCTTTGTTACCCTGGGTGGCCTGCAGTCAATTAACAGGCAAGGGGAGAAAAGTGGAATACGTGAGTATCACAGGTCCCTAATCCAGCTGCTTGGAATCCAGTTCTCATTAACCAACTCGTTTATATTCCTTCTCTGCACCGGAGTTTGATATTCCTCTGGTGTAAATCTGAAGAAAAGCCTCTGCTTCTGTGTTGTGCTGAATTCGAGTCCCGCAGCTCTCAGAACCTGCTGCTTTTCCTCTTTTCTTGTTGACTGTTCCTAATCCCCTAAAGAACAAATGGAGGTTTTCGGTCAAACAAGAGGGGCTGGTGATAAGCAAAGCTGTGCTACATTAAACGCAAATCTTGCCCAGCCAGTTTGTTTTATGGATTTTCAGACCTTGATCCCTGGATAACCTCTAAGGGAAGGCTTACAAAGGTTCTGGAGAAAGATGCACGATGCTGGAAGACATTAACGTATTGGCCAGGAGTACAGAGAGCGTTATCTCTTAAGATGTAGAGCCAAATCCTCGTTTTCATTAAACTGGTGCAAATCTGGAAAACAGGGCTTTGCAGTGCCGTCACTCAAGATTTGCTCTTGGTGTAATAAGAAACAGAGAATGGGTCCAAACATTAAGCCATCAACCCGCGGGGTGTTCAGGCTGTTAATCCGGGTATAGGAAGGTGTAAGCCTGATATCTGCGTGGGGTGAACACGAGGGCTGAACCTGAGCTGGTATGAGTCAAAAACCCCAAAGCCCTTACCCGTAACACAGCACCTTTAAGCACCCTCAGGAAAGCGCAGCCCTGGCCGTGTTGCTCCAGCCTGGGAATAAACCAGGGCGGCACCGACCTCTGCAGGGCTCATTTCTGGCAGGGACCAGGGTTCCCTGCCTGAATGCTGGAAGCCCTGGGAAAGGCTGTTTTAATGAGCTCAGTAACGGCACCACATGAGTTTTGGGCACTAAGAAGCATCATGCTCAAGGTGCAGCACTGTCCCCGCTGTCCCTCATCCTCCCAGGGCAATGGCACAGTGCTGGCAGGGTGGGCAAGGGGAGTCTCTGCACCCCCTGCTCCATCCTGTGCCTGTGAAAATAAAAAAAACACGTGGGGAGTGGGGGGGAACCCTCCAAAAACATCACTCCCTTGTTTTGCTTGCCTATCGCAAATCTAAACACAATATTTTCTCATTCTTGGGCCTGTATCAATTTCTGACAGTACAATTGGAGGCCAGCGCCCGGAGCGTATTGTCTTGAGGAGCTTACCAAGGAAATCGAGAGTTTGGTCAGCAATTGTAAATATCCTCCCGTAATTGAGTTTGTTTGTTCTGCAGCGCGCTCCGGCGTCACGGGCTGTGGGACACCCTGGCACCAGGTTACTGGTGGGAAAGATCCGCCGCTCAGATAAGGATGGGAATAAACTCCACCCACAGAAATGCCACAGAAAAAACCCTGATTTATCCATTAATTGCTTTAAGGGGTGGTGAGTGCAAGTACAACAATGGGGTATTGACAATAATGTGCCTTGTTGGCAGGAAAAGGGCTTTCCCCTTGCTCTGAGGCTTTAATGCGCTTGTTCTTGGAATTATTAAATGTTTGCAAATCCTGCACTGGCTCAGGGATGCAAAATGAAAGACAAGTACCCAGCAAAGAAACCGCACGTTGGAACAGCTGTTCATCCTGCTTGGGGTGAAGCAAAACACTTCTCTCGCTGTGAAATACACCCAGCGCCGCGGGCTGGGATTCCACTTGTGATGGAGTTTGTCTCGAGGGACTTTTTAGGGTTTCTTTTTGTGACCTGCTCCTTGTTTGTAATTCACAGTGTAGGTTGTGTGCCATGTCCTCAGCAAGTACAAAGAAATCTGTTTTGTAAATGGTTCTTCTCCCACAAACCCAGCCATTTTCTAAAAGGAAAAGGAGCTCAAAGGAGAATGAGTGCTAAAAAAAAATGTTGCTTGAACCTTTTCTAAGTCTTTTGTGAGAGATGTCCCTGGGTCATGGGGCTTTCACTCCTGGTCTGTGCTCCCGTGAGGAGCTCCCATGACAGACCCACTGATGTGATGCAGTGCATTGTCTGCCCATAGAGGCTGGTAAACTGAGGCACGGCTCATCGTTGAGCCCTCTTCAAGGATGACAAAGATCCCAAAGGATCAAACTCCTCAGAAATGGCCATGCCTTTGTAGAGAAGTGACATTCAGCCCGTTAGGGCTCTATGGCCAATCTCTCTGTTCCCTGCACTGGTCAGCCTGCCCGCAGCAGCCTGTCCCCAGGGCTCTGCCTGAGCCTCGGGGGTCCGGCAGCACCTCCTGCTCGTGCTGGCAGCGTGGGACTGTGGTGCCAGCGGGAGAAAAGGAGCTGTTTTCTGTGCCGTTTGTCTTCGTGTGCCTGTGAAAGACACGAGGGATACTGGGAAGGGCACGCTGGAGGCCACCGCCGCCAGAGAGGAGCCGCCTGGCCCCCACAGCTGACCCACGGCCGCGTGTGCCTCCATTAAGGGTTTTCTTCCCAAAGCCCTGTATAAACAGTCCCCACTCTGATGGATGCATTCATAACTCAAATCCAGCTTCAGTGGACTTACGAGAGAGGAATGAGATACGACACACACAGTAAATATCCCTGGACTCTGGAGATCCGTCGCTGTGTGCTGTCAGTGCCGTGCTATCGTCTCGGACTCGTCTGTTGCTCGGGGTGCACATACTCCCACAGGCAGGATTTCAGGGCTTTGCTTTAAGTCTGAAGTTGATTTTAAAGAGACTTTCTCCGTTTCACTCTGTCAAGCAGGTGAAAACCTTTCTAGTGGTACAGAGGTGGCCCATTGCAGGCAGGGGGTATCAGGCTTCAGAGACAAGTTGTGCTCTCTCCACAACAAGGGCAAAAAAATGGGCTCAGGAGATGTTTGCCTATGGGGAACTGCATCTCTCTGTAGCTTTGTCATGGGTAAGAATGTGATGGGTTTGGCACGCTGTTGAGCACTGGGACCAGCGTACAAAAGTATGAACATCTGAGCTCTGGAAACCTGCAGCATCCGAAGGGTTGGGAGAGGTGTGGGACCAGAGCCCACTCTGCTCCCTTCAGTGTTGGTGGGAACTGCTCACAAACAGCAGGAAATAAATGACGCTGTAGATCTGATATGGCAGAGCCGACTGCTGTGCAGATAGCAGACATCCGAGGTTTGTGGGGAGGAGAGGTTGGGCACGTCCGTGTGTCTTTTCAAAAGCCTGTGGAGCGAAAGGCAGGGCTCTATTGTCTGCGTGTTGTGCAGAGGCTGTTCCCTGGAGGATATCCTGTCTGAGACCACCCCGTGCCAGTCTGCTCCGTGGCGTGGAGGGGCTGAGTGGTCAGCGTGAAAAGAATTAGATAATGCCTTGTAAAAGCAATGTTGCAGCTGCAGGGGTGAAGCGGGCAAGGAAAGCCTGAGGTGTTGCCCTTCTTGTTGGGTTTCTAGTGGTGTGCCTGTAGTCACACTCCGTGGGGCATCCCTACAGGCTGCTGGGCACTCACGGTGCCCATGTGGGTGTGCAAGGTGTTCCGATGTCAGTGGTTATTTGTACATGGACCATAGACAGGACAGCTCTACTCCTGCTGACTTCTTCCCGCAATGGTTTAAGGGATGTGCTCTGCTGTGAGCCAGAGTGGTCCTGGGAGGGACAGACACACGGAGAGCGACTGGTGGGGCTCCAGGCACCGCTTGGGCTCTTTGCCCGTCCTGTAACTCCCCCCTTCCATGCCGGTGCTGCCAAGTGCACCAGCAGAGCTGTGCATGCGGGTGTGCGGGGTGATCCCAGTTTGGGATGGTTGGGAGGGGATGGGAACAGGCCCTGGGGGCCGCCAGCCGGTCTGTTCCCATCAGCTCTCTGTAAACACAGGCTAATGGTTCTCATGTATCTTGTTCCAGTGAAAAGTACAGATTTGGTGACATCAGGATGTTTTCTGAGCCTATGTTGTGTTTTCTGAAGCTTTTGTTTAGATTTTTACGTTTTTTCTCTAAAAATAACTTGAGTATTCTCTTCTAACGTTCTCAAAATTAAGGTGGTGGCCCACTGGAAACATCTTCAGCATTTCCTCCAACTGAGTAATTTAAAAAAAAAAAAAAAAAAAAAAAAAAAAAAAAAAAATAAGAAAAAATTAAACCCCAAAAATTTGAAATAAGAAGTTCAGATTTGTTAAGCTATTTTTTCGGTCAATCCAAAGTAAAATTCAGTCTTGCCTCATCCTCGCCACTGCAGACGCTGCCGCCTGCACTGACACATGCCAGGACAGAGACATGCCAGGACAGAGCCGACCGCTGCCGCTGGTCTGCGGTGGTGCCTCTGGGAGGGTGGAGGCCAGGGATGAGCCCTTGCGTTTGCAGTTCAAGCCCCATTTTACGAGCGAGGCCACTGGGACATGGCAGCACCCACCGCCTCATCCTGGCCGGTGGCTGTGGAGCCGCAGCCCACAGCGATTTTACTTGGTCCCGAGGGTGGCAATTTATCCGGCCCTTCCCTCGCTTTCACAGAATCACAGAATGTTAGAGATTGGAAGGGACCTCGAAAGATCATCTAGTCCAATCCCCCTGCCGGAGCAGGACACCTAGATCAGATCACACAAGAACGCATCCAGGCGGGCTTTGAATGTCTCCAGAGAAGGAGACTCCACAACCTCTCTGGGCAGCCTGTTCCAGTGCTCTGTCACCCTCACTGTAAAGAAGTTTTTCCTCATACTCAAGCGGAACCTCCTATGTTCCAGCTTGAACCCATTGCCCCTTGTCCTATCACTAGATGTCACAGAGAAGAGCCTGGCTCCATCCTCCTGACACTCACCCTTCACGTATTTATAAACATTAATTAGGTCACCCCTCAGTCTCCTCTTTTCCAGGCTAAAGAGACCCAGCTCCCTCAGCCTTTCCTCATAAGGGAGATGCTCCATTCCCTTCATCATCTTTGTGGCTCTGCGCTGGACTCTCTCCAGCAGTTCCCTGTCCCTCTTGAACTGAGGGGCCCAGAACTGGACACAATATTCCAGATGCGGTCTCACCAGGGCAGAGTAGAGGGGGAGGAGAACCTCTCTCGACCTACTGACCACCCCCCTTCTGATACACCCCAGGATGCCATTGGCCTTCCTTTCCCAGGCAAGCCAGTCGTCATTAAACTCGCCTGACCCCAGCTTGCTCCGTGAGCTGGATGCTGGTTCCTGAGCAACGCCAGGGCAATTGGAGAGGATTTGTTATATCAACAGTTATAAATCACAGCCCCGCAGTGAACCGCCTCACCAGAACTTTCCTCGCAGCTCTTTCACTCTCCCATCCAGCAAAACAGCTGGTTGCCGTCCTCCCCTGCATGGGCAGCAGTGCATCACAAATCACACGGGGTCTGTGCTCGGGGCAGGGGGGTGGGTGCAAAATTCAGGCTCGCTCAACTTTCGATTTTTACAAGAATCGGCAAGAATTCGGATTATGTTTTCCATGGAACAGGAAAAAAATCCATTATTTGCTGCTGTTTGGCAAAGCAAGAGGGGAAGGGGCACATGGGCCAGAGCTGCGATCCTCCCCTTGGGCTGCACCAGCGAGAATATTGCTTCCGCAGAAGTTTTAAAAGAAATAACTTGTTTCAGCACTTCATTTGGCTACAAGTTCCTCTGGAATTGGCTCAAGTCTGGCTTTTAATGAGCTGAGAGACTTGAGGTCTTCTGCACCCAGGCTTGATATTCTCCAGAAATTCAGCCCGTTTTTGCTCTGTGCTTTCCATGGGCAGACTGGAGAGGCGAGCAAGGCAGGATTTGAAATTCCCCACTGGGGAGTTTGTCTGTGATGGTGCAGAGACGCCGGTCCCGCGGGACACCATCCTGGAGATGGGGAGGGACCGCTGCTGTGGTCGGAGGAGCCACGAGATGACTAGGGTGCACCTTCCACCCAGCGTGGACATGGTCCCGCAGGTCCTTCGTGTTGGCGGGTGGATGACGGTGAGGTTGCTGCGAGTGCTGACTCATCTGGCAGCTGGACACGGCCCGTGAGTCACCGTGAATCACATCCGCTGCATCTCAGGGTGCATCACTGCTCCTGAAGTCTTTGATGTGAGCTCTATGGATGATTCCTTGGAAACAGCTTCCCTTAATTAAATGAAAGGAAAAGCATCACCGGAGTTCAGAGCCTCAATTCGCAGGAAAAGCAAACTCCAAACAGAAGCGTTTAAACCCATTCCTGGCAGGAGACGCTGAGCTGGGCTTCATGAAGCTGAGAGTTTCCAAGTGGCACTGAGTGTTGCAAATGACACAACGAATCTGATCACAAAAATTGTTTTAATACAGCTTAGAGATGACCAGAGACATGACTAAAGCTCAGGTTTTGGTCACACAGCAGCTCTGCGGGGCAGGGATGCCACAGCCTGCGGAGGTGTGATCGGGGAGGGGAACTTGGTACCTGTGGTCGGCTCCAAAGGCCATCGAAAGCATCCATCAAAATCCTGGTGCTTTCAATTGACTTTTGCAAAGATTTGCAGGCAAGTAAATATGCTAATTGACTAATTCAGCAAACCACTTAAGCACATACTTGAAGCTAAACAGCTTTTTAAGTGCCTTTATGAGCCGGAGCCAAGACAAGGAGGGAACACAGCAGATCGTTCTTCCCTGGCCTGAAATCAGCAGCGGATTCAGCATGTCCAATGCAACAGCCATCTTCAAATCCCACTTCTTCCTTCCCCTCCTGCATGAGCCAGGGAGCTCGGTTCAGAGCTGCTGACCTCGCTGCGGCCGTCACCTCCATGCTGGAGCTGGCGGCACCTTCCTGCAGCCTGGCCCCAAGCTGTCCCTGCACATCCTCCCACACAGCATGCTTTGACCCTGATATTAACCCCACTTTTATCCATGCTATTGACCCACTCTTTCTTTTTCTCCCCCCAAATATTCCTGATTGCTCAAGGCAGCAACGCACTTTAGGTTGGACCAGGGTCTGCACGTCTCCCGTGGGAGCCCGGTTAGACCTCGGTGCTGTGTGGTGCATCTGTGACTGCGACCCGGCAAGAAAGTTGAGTTTTAATAAGCACCCTGTTCATTTTTTTTCCTCCAGTTTTCTTAGTTGATTCCTCTGGTTCAGCCCCAGCTGGAGGGGCAGAGCTGGGCAAAGCCTTTAGCAAAACCTGTGCTCTGAACAAGCGCCGGGGCTGCCAAGTGTTCCTCCTAGGTGTGTGTACGTTCATGGATACAGGAAAGAGGGAGTTACACATCTCACCTTAAGGAGAAAATGATAATTTTTCCTCTTGGATATTTTACTATCAATGATTAATTTCATTAATAAGTACCTGCGCTTTTTCCTCCCAGGCAGCGCTCTTGACTTGGTGATTTTTGTTTTGGGTGGTGGTTTATTTTGCACAACAGCTGCTAGGAGGCAGCAAAGGCTGTGAACCAATTCATAAATCCAGCCTGTCAGTCCTCTGTGCCCAGTTGTGAAAACAGAAAAAAAATGATTATGCTGTCTGCTCTGTTGGGTCCACTTCCCTTCACTCGAGGCAATTTCCTTTCGCAGCTGAGTTCAGCCATCCAGGGAGAGGGCTGCTGCAAGAGGAGCTGTGCACTAGCTGGGATCAGCGCATCTCCCATCTTGACACGTTCGGTATCACAGGTTATTGCTTTTAGTGCATTTTTAATCAGGGGAAAAAGAAGTACGTAAACTAGGAAGAGCTGAGTGATCTCCAAACCACACACACGGTGATACTGGAATTATCTTCTCCAGGCCACCGTGTCAGAACATGCCACAGGTGACCTTTTAAGGAGAAACTTCTCAGGTTCAGAGCCTTTCCTTGAGAAGTGATTTTGCTCAGAAGGGGAAGCCAGAATTCCCTGTTAGCTTCTTGTCCTTGGGGTACAAACCCACACGCAGCAGGCACCTATGAGATGCATCAGATGCTGCTGGAAAAGCCGTGCATAGGAAGGCGAGAGGTGGGAAAACCCTGATGGTCCAGGGTTGGGATGTCTTCCAGCACAGCTCTGGCCCTCGGGGGTGGGCTGGCATCAGGAGCCAAAAGTTGAGTTTTCAGAAGTGACCCTAAAGGAGCTGTGTACCCAAGTTAGCTTTGGTGCGTGATCTGGCGAACCCAGGCAGTCTTTCACCACTCCTGTCACAGCAAATGAGCAAACGAGAAAAAACACAGTATAAAGAAAAGTGTTTGGTGAGCAAGAGAAATGGAACATTTTATTGCCAGTAAGTAGAGGAAAATAAAACCAAATGGGCTTAAGGGATACCAGAAAAACAACCCTCCCCATTCTTCTCACCAGAGAGGCAGATCATTGCAGGGGTTTGAGGCGTGTGATTCCTACCAGGGCTGGTGTGGGTTGTGTGGCTGTCTCCTGGCTGGCTGTAAAAATCACTTCCAATATTTATGTCTGTGGGGATGTGCAAATTACGGCAGGGAATCCAGCCCAGTTGAGATCACAGCCCTGATCCAAATGAAGATGTTATTATTTCCTACTCTGCTTGAATCTCTCTTGTTGCCACTGGTAAAATACTCTTAACCGTTGATGTTGTATTTACTGTGAGCCTGGGAACTCAGGAGCTCCTCTGCCCACCTTGGGGCCAGGAGGGATCCTACCTGCTGTTTTTATCGGATTGCAATTACGTTAACGTCTTGATGGCTGGATTTAGGATTTCCTGCTAATAAAACTGTTATGGTGTTTATAGGCTGGTGATGAGGAGATGGGATTAGGGGGCATTGCCACCATGGCCACGCAGGTCTGGGACACCACACACACACCACGGCCAGCCCTGTGTGCCTCGGCTGCAAACCTGTAGGCAGAGTGTCTGCGTTCTGCATCGTGGTTTGA
>NW_010098336.1:44633-64425 GCF_000699245.1 Pterocles gutturalis
TCCTGCTGCTTTTTGCAGCTTCTGGGAAGAAAACCCCAGGCTGCTGGTGCGATGGGGCAGTGGGTGCTGCCGTGGGCAGTGCTGCGGTGGCATCGCTGTGGCGGTGCACAGCCCTCGCCCTCATGCCACATCTCCTCCAGCACTTGGAAACCAGCCTGTGGCCAGAGCTTGGGTCTCTGCATCGAGGTGTACCATCAGTTCCTGTCCCCACACGTTGTCCTGTGGCACATGGGCAGGGGAGGGTTTGTCCTTTGTGAGCATCGCCTCATCCTCTGGCCACGCAGGGCAGGAGGGAGCTTTCCTTTGCCATTAGATGGGGCTGAGAGGCAGCTGTGGCTTTGGAGAACATAAACACTTTAGACTTGCATAAAGGTGGATATTATTTTGGGTTACAGCAAGGTGTGCGCCTGAGGCAGGGCAGCTGCTCTGGTCTGGCTCCAAATGCAGCTGCTTTTATCCTGGGGTCAGGAGAGCCTCAGCCCCACTTTGACCTGATCCCCTGACCGGTGTTTGCAGCATCGATGTCAACCTGCTGCTCTAACAGCCGCTGCCTTCTGCTCGGGGGCAAATGCAAACTGTCTGGCCATAGAATACAGAGTTTTTGTATGTGTGCATGGACTTACTAAAAAAAAAATTATTGTTTTCTTTTTTAACATTTCCAAATGCTCCTACTGTCTAATCTGTTGCAAAGTGCTGGTGCTGCAAGTTTGGTCTTTCCCGGGTTAAAAGGAATGAGTGCCTCTCACAGGCTTTCATGTGCTCCTTCTCGCAGTTTGTGGTTGTTGAGTTCAGCAGTTTTGGTGTGTGTGTTTTAAGGAGTGATTCACTTATTTTTGCTCAGGGCTAGCTCAGTTTCAGCGAGGACCAGGCCAGGGAGGATATGGGTTTGGTTTTGTAAAACCTCATCAGTGACTTTCAGTTTGCTAATCCAAACCCAGAACTAAAGGGTGGCTTGGGTCCAGCTTCCAATCCCTCTAAATTGAAGGGATTGAAAACCAAAACTGAGGTTTGGGAGCACGGGTCTCCTGTTAACTCTCTCTTGCTCCATCTCTTTGCAGACAGAATGAGCAGGAGACTTTCTAAATGAGCATCAAATACCAGGAAAACTTTTGACAGCATCTTTTTTGATGACATGCTTTTTCCCTGGTTGTGACTTATTCGCAGCCGGTTTCATGTTTTGCAAAGCTCAGCGACACGCTGCTATGGAGGTGGAACTGCTGAGAGGGAGTCTCAGCATTGGGCAGATTTGCACCCGGAGCAACCCGGGAGCAGTGGAACTGCGGTGCCGACACTGGTTTTCTCACACCCAAGGAAGAGCCCGTCTGTCCCAGGGGACAGGAGTGAGCCCTCGCTATCCCAGCCACGCAGCCTCTCCCCAGCCCCTGATAAACTCAGGATGTCACTGGGCAAAGGGACCTTGTCCCAATTTATGGCCGGGAAACAAGGCTGGGAGGCAGGAACGGTTTGCCCAAGGAGAGACAGCAAAGTCAAACACTGGATCCAGGGTTTTCAGCTCCTTTTCTGTTCCCTCTCACTCTGGCTCACTGGCTGTCATCCAGGGGGATCCTTCCGTTCCCACATAGGCAGGCAGAGCACAGCACAACCCTTTTGGTCCTTTTTTCCCCTCGTCTCTGCTGGGTAAATTCCTGCCTGAGTGGAGCGGAGCCCTCGGCACAGCCCGTCACCCGTGGCGGGGAACAGCTCGAACAAAAGAGTTCGTGTCAGAGGATTTTATTTCCACTTCAGCATTTCAGATTTCCGAGAGCCTCCCAAACACAGTGCTGCAGTGTCTGCGAGTGAGCACGAATTGAACATCTGGTAAAGGTTAGGGTCAAACACATAAATGGGGGAAGCACAGCACATTTCATTAAAATACTCCATCTGTGACGTCAATTGAACTGATCAAGCCCTTCTGCGTTGCAGTTAGGGAACCATTAACTTTATCCAGTGGAGAGTGTTTGTATGGAAAATATGAGGCCAGGAAGTTTCTCCTGATTGTGATATTAAGGCTATCAAAGGAGCTCCCTCTCCCCTTTTTTTTCTTTTAATCTCTACGTGTTGCTTTTCCACCCTGTTACGGTAACTCCAGCCTCTTCCCCGCCCTGTGGGTGCCACTCGCCCTCTCCTCGCCGGCTGCACCACTCTTGCTGCCTTCTGCTTCCCATGGAGTCGGATGCTGCAGGAACCCGTGGAGCCGCTCTCCGTTGTCCCGTTTTGCAGGGAGCTGTGCGAGGCGGCTTCCTACCACACGTGCACGGGTTGGCCACAGTCCAAGGTACACTTGGAAGAATTAAGATTAGGTTTAGGAGTGTAATAAAAAATAGCTTCCATGGGAACAAGATTCCTGCTCTTGCAGTTGTTTAACAATCAAGACGGTATGTCTACAATGACAGAAAATACCAGGGATCATTGTGTGACACACCAGCGTGCCCACAGAGCACTTGCTGTTGTTAGTCTTCTGCATGAAATGTTAAAGGCTTTTTCTTCAGTAATTCTGATTCCTGCAAAGCCTGTTCTCTTCCTGCCAGGCAAATAGGGGTCTTGATTTCTGTACTCCAGGAAAAAAAAAATAAATAATAAAAAGCTGCCCTTGAAGGGCTTGATTATAGCATCTGGTTCTTGGAAAAGTAAAAGTGGAACCATTCGTTACGTGCCCAGGGAAACCTGCCCCTCACCAGCTTGTCCCGGTTGCGCCGCAGCCCAGCTGTGCTGTGGAGGTGGCTGTGTCACCAGGACACATGGCTCTGTTTCACTTCTGGCTGTCCCACCAGGACACATGTCTCCGTTTCACGTGTGGCTGTCCCACCAGGACACGCGGCTGTGTTTCGCTTGTGGCTGTTCATGGCTGAGATGCTTCAGTCACTGCGGTGGCACAGGGGAGGTGGCACCTCCTGAAGGACAGATGGGACTTCACGCTGGCAGCACCCTGGACGTGTGCGATGGATCTTCCTCCCTCGGACCGCATCCTGCAGGTCCTCTCCTGGGACCAGTGGCTTGATATGCTCAGGACAAGAGGGCTGGGAAATGCTGGTGCAGACATCCTCGAGCAGGGCAGAGGGGGTACATCACCAGCTGGGTGTATTTTCTTGTCTGGCTGCAATTTGCTCACAGCTACAGGTTGTGCACCTTGGTCCTGAAGAGTAATATCAGAGCAGTTACTTCTGGTATTTCCCAAAATATCTGTGGGAGCCTGCAGCTGCCTGGGTGGGACCACCCTTTCAGGACAGTGCAGGATGGGCCAGTCTCTATTTTCCCACAGAGTAGGGGCCTGACCCATATTCCAAGAAAAACAAAATTATGAGAGAAACGTCTTCTTTGCTTCTGCTCCCCAGGGTATTCAGTGAAAAAAGATGAGGACCGGGGGAGGAGAGCTGGGGCTGGGAGCAGGTGAAATTCTCCCTTCTCCCTGTTATTCATGTGACTTAACAGCTTCTGGTGCCTTGTGACAGGCTGGGGTTTCATCCTTGCTGTGACCAAGTGTTACGAGCACACATGAAGTTTGTGGCTGTGGTGGGAACAGAGGTTCTATGCTCTGAATCCATCCATCCGAGCATCAGTCTCCTTTCAGCCAGTCCTTCGTGTCCTCCTTAGCTTTCCTGATTCTGTCTGTCAGGAAGGGGGTTTGATCCCTTGTCTTAAACCCTGGGTATATATTTCTGTTACTGAAGTCTTCTCCTGAAATTCTCTTATTTTAAAGAGACAGTCAAATCTCCCATCCCCACACACCTTGGCAATGTTGGTCAGGGGCCAGTTCAGCCTCGGATTCCTTGGAGAAAAGCCCCCAAAGCATCCACATCCTCCTTGGAGAAGGGGGCTCCCTGCAGGTGGGCTTTTTTATTTTTTCATCTTTTTAAACTTGAAAAAGCTTTTGTTTAACTTCTGAGCAAGCCCTTGGCTTCCAGTGACCTGATCTCAGGCACACCAACCAGCTGGGAAAACAAGAGAGCTGTAAAAGCAGCAGGCCAGCAAAGACATGGCTGAAACCATGAGAAAATGGGTTTCTTGCCATGCAACTGGGTGGTCCCCGTGGAGCCCGAGTGTTGCCCTGAGTCTTGTGAAACTTAACACACCTCTGAGCACAAACATCTCCTCTGCAGGGTCAGGCATCTCATTGATCTCCCGGCTGGTACCAAGATTTTCCTGAGGCCACGTGCTTTAAAACTGCCCTTTGTGAAGCTGAAGGACAGGCACTAGGGCATGGCTGCTGGTTGCCACCTGAGCCGTGGGGATTTGGGGCTTATTAGGAGGTTTTGGCCTTGGGTGTGAAAAACACCCTTTGGCATGGATCCAGCCCCAAAGGATGGGTTTGCTCAGTAAACGTCTGCAACTGCAGATATAGCCGCAGAAGACCCAGGGATGTAAAACACCCTGGTGTCATCAGCACAGACTCTTCTGGTGGCCTGAGCTTGTGATGCCTTCAGCACAGCTGACCTGGCACCTCACACCTGGGTGGGTCACCCAGATAAACCCACCACTGGAGCAGCAGCAGACCCCTTCCTTGCTGTCCTGTGGTCTCCTTGTATCTCAGTGCTCCTGGTGCAGATCAGTCCCACCGTTTGGTGGCTCAGCCCTTCTTCTCCTTCCCTGGTCCCCCAACAGAAGGAGCAAGGCAGGCTTGTGGGGGGAGACTGACCCCTGCCCTTGGAAACCGCTATCCCAGACACGTACTCAACAGAAGGGAGAGAGAAAGGGGTGGTGGGATGTACGGAAAGCCCTAAAGCAAATTGCTGTGTCTGTGAAAACGATATATCCTCCACACTTTTTCCACATGAATCTGACCTTTAAACCCTCACCCTTACACATGCTCAGACAAGTGAGTAGTTCTCTTCATCACTGAAGAACTGTCCTTGTCCATGTGGCTCCTTGTACACTGCTTGTTGTTCAGCACCATGGGGTTGGGGTTGGGATAACACCCCAGCATGGGTCGTTCTAGAGCTCTGTGTGTCTCCCTTGAAACGGCATCAAGGGGCAGATGGGCAACTCCTCTCCCCTTACAGCAGCTGTGAATCTTAAGCACCCGTCTGATGAAGGAAGGCACAAGCCTTATTTTCAAAAACATGTATGTGAAGCTCTTGAGGTCATGATCCAGGATGGGTCAGCCAATGTGCTGTTTCAAAAGCACTACAGTATTCAAAACGAGACAATTTTTCTCCTTTGAACCACAGCAATCAACTGAAGTGCTTCCACACCAGAGCCAACTGTTTGAAATTGGATATTTAATTTGTTTTGTGTAGTTTAGCACTGAGTCTCCATGTTGTCTGAGGGTAAAAACAATAAAAATCTTTCAAAGTCAAAAGGATTTGCCAAGCATGAGAATATTATTTTGCACTCTAATTAGCTGATCTGTCAGAATAAGAATGAAAACAACACTTGGCTGTGCTTAGATTATTGAGGTGCTGCCCAGACCAGGACAGTACTGATGGTGGAGTGCAGACTTCTAATTACCAGGAGGTTCTGCTATCACTGCCCAGAGGCAGCCCCCATGTAACTGGAGAGTGATCAGTGAAGAGACACCAAAGAGGAGGCTGAGATGTACCCGTCTCACATCACACAAAAGGTTTCCTTTGGTTTGGTTATGTCTCTGCAGGGACTGGGTTTGTGTGGGCTGCAGGCACCGGGCTGCTAGAACACATCATTGACTCAGTCGAAGGTGGCACATGTAACAACTTGACTAGAGCATCTCTGTTCCAAGGGATTACTGATCATCTGAGGATAACTGTGACCAAGAGCTGCTAGATGTTAGACAAAAGACAGGATTGTTATATTAAATTGAAAATAGACATCCTGATACCATGTGGCACTCAGCCCAAGAACATAAATTGCTGTATCATCCTCCGTTTTCACAGGGTGACCTATCTCCGACACAAATGGTGGATTTAATGCTTGGAGGATTTAAAGCTTAAGCTCTCAAAATTTCCTCTTTGGCCACCTTTGCTACAGGAGATTAAGTGTGCTGCTAATCAAGAGAAGTTGCTGGGCAATTAGCTAAAAATGTTGAAACCATTCTCAGAATATCATGCATTTGAGTCAATTTTGCTCCTGATTTGTCTCTGCTGAATGACCCAATACACAGCTAAGTGCTACCGGGTAGTTAATGACTTACTTGAAAGCATGAAGAGAGGTAATTTTATTCACATATGCATCGAGTTGTCCATCTGCTTGGAGATCTGGCAAACCAGGACCTCAGCGGTCACGTGGAGACAGGAAACGCGATAGTGTTTCCATACAAGATTTTCTACAGCCGTAAAGTAAAAGTAAATGCCAGGAAAAGAGACGTGAGCTGAGGGACCTCAGAGACAGGGATGTACACATCTGTGTGGCTCTGTCCAGATGTGCTCCCCTTTTGGAACTGGTTTATGGACTTGTGGGCAGATGTAGACATCTCGCAATGTTTTGTGGGGTCATAATTTATTTTGATGTCTACATTTCAACTTCAATTCCAGACTGGAGTGGATCCCATTTGTATCCTACCAATATATGAGTGTGTTAATAGAGCCATTTTTAGGGAAAAGCAACATGAGGTATCAGTGTAAAGCTCAACCGGAACGATGGCTATTGAATTGATTTTTCAACAAATCGTGTAAAACTCTGAGCAGTGCCTGATTTCAAAACAGAGCCGTCCTTTGGCAAGAGGTCACATGAGTGGGTCTGTAGAGCATCACGGGGTTTGGCCAGGTGGGCTCCACTCCACGGCTCTGGGGAAAGCTTGGGGCAAACAAGTCCTCATTTCATGTGGTGCTTGTGAACATTTTCATGGTCACCTTCCCACCACCTTGACTTCTACTTCAGCTCAGTGACCTTCAGTAAGTCAAAGGACAGATTTGACTTGAGTTCAACCGAGTTTTTACTCAGGGAAGTTGAAATACTTTGACAGGAACAGAGCGAAACCAGAATGTTATGAATTAGCAGTAACAAAACGTCCGATGAATGACATCAAACTGGACTGAAGCTAAGCCCACAGCGATACACAAAGAGCCAGAAGACAGATAGGAACTGCAGAGGAAACCAAAAGGGAACAACGCAGCAATGATAAGATAGCGACCAGGAGAGAACAATGCAAAAATGATTGGGGCTAAATTTGCAGCAGAAAACCGTGCCTAGTGCCAAGAAAGAAACCCAAGGAACATGGCAGGACTGACTGCAGTGTAACTGATGGGTCTGGACAAGAGGGAGAGCCCAAGTGTCAGGAGCAAGGCTGGAAGATGGAGATCAGAGGCCCAAACCTCCCGACAGCATGGGGACATGGTTCTCTCCTTGTCAGAGATGAAAAACTCCCAGGAAAAGTCCCTTGCTGCAGACCGGAATCCCGCTTTTGTCCAAGGGAACAGAAAATTAAAAGGTGGGTGTGGAAAATGTAGAGAGAGAAAAAAAAAAGCTTGGTGGTAAGCAGAGTGGAAGTGGGTGAGGCAGGGGAACAGGATTCAGTTGGGACTGACACATCGGTTATTTATTACTGTTTGTATCCCGATATCTTACATCTCGAAAGGAAGGCAAAGGCTTTGTCCTCCAGGGCCGGTTATCTGCGCCCCAGGGCGGCTGGCAGCAGCGTGGTTCCCGTGACGAGGGACCGTGTCCCTGCCGTGGAGGTGGCGCCGGGCTGACCTTGTGTGTTGGCTGCGGGGCGCAGGGATGGGAACGGGGCCTGGGGTGATGGGTTGGGGACGGGCTGCTGGCACCTTTAACTTTTCCCTGTGGGCAAATGAACTAACGGAAAGAAAGTTGGTGTGAAGGAGGGAAAAGAGAGGTAACAACGCTGATTAGGTTTGAATATAGTGGGAACGGTTGCAGACCAAGGAGTCCATCGCTATTCAGCAAAACATGTAGGCATGAGCCTAGCTATTGGCATCGAACAAGTCCTGCAGCCTTGACTGAGGATTAGGTATAAACCTCTTCTGTTTTTCTGAATTAGACTGATGCTTTAAAAACTTTACGAACTTGAAATCAGGGACAGCAAAGCCAGTCTTGCTCTATTTTCATATTTGTTCCCGGAGGCTTGTTGGCAAAATTGTACTCTGCGTACTTTTACAAAAGAAATTTAGGACATAATTATTTGAATAGAGAGCTATAAGTGATAAAAATCTGTTTATACCACAACATCTCCAGCCAAATGATTGACGTATACATTTCTGTCCTGCCATTGATGTAACTTTTCAATTTCCTGTTGATGTCTAAGCTTGATTTATTTTTCCATTTATTTGGGTTTTACAAAGAGCACTAAAGAGCTTGGCGCTTGGGTCTTTTTTTTTTCGTCAGTTCAACCCTCTTAGTCCTCGATCACTTCATTGTTTCTGCAAACAATGAAGAAGAGAGATGGAAAGAACAGCTGTGAACAGCTGGTTTGTTCACCAGGTGTCTGACTGGTGTTCAAGTGTCTTCTGAGGGAGGCCTGTATCCCCTGAAAAACCCTAAACGAGCTAAACTCAGAGTTCACTTTATTTGCTGCCTTCACACACGATGTGACACATATTTGCAGAGATCTTAGCGAGGAGCCTGAAAAAACAAAACAAACAAGAAAAACTGCTCCAGGGGGTTTTCTCTCCCATTGCACACCAGCTGAATCGAGCAGAGAGCTCCGCAAGACCTTCTCAGGCAGATTTGGTGAATTTTATTTTTTTTTTTTTGAGAATCCTTCTTCTTCTCATCATCCAACTCTTCTCTGCCTTCTTCACCCGACATCATAGTCAACAAAGCAGTGGTCAGGAGTCGCACCTGGAGCCCACTGGTTTTGCAGACACTCCAGCAGTGGCTGCTCATGACCGTGGTGTCTCCTACATTTCACTCTGCCTCCAGACCTGCACACTGGGGCAGAGAGCCTCTACCTGTCCCCAGCTCATCAAAGTCCTCTGGTTCCTTGAGAAGTAGCTACGTGTTGCCAGTTGTCCCAAGGTAGCAGAGTCTCAAAAGCAAATCAAGAAAAAGCAGATTGAATTCAGAAGATTTATTGCCCGCAGATCTGTAACGTGATCACCCCAGCGCTCGGACCTGCCCCAGGAATAGGGATGTATTCCTTACATCCCGCCCCACGGAGGTTTATTCAAGGCAAACAGGAAGAGAAGCAAACACACATATGTCACCCTGAGGAAAGACGAACAGATTTGGTGCCAAACAGAACCAAGGAGTTGTTCAGTGCTCTGTCTGCAATGGCAAAAATTGGATGGCAGCACTGCCAAAAGCTGGAGCTTTCAGTGGCCCATCTTCCCTCTCTCAGCCTGGGCACTGGAGTTTCTCCTGAATATCTTCAGAATCTGACTTTTCTGGGAGGTCACGGAAGGGTGCCAGTGCCTATTTTCCTCTTCCCAGCTGCAGTTGTGCTGGTGAAGATGTTGCCATCCCCAGCACGCCCCAGCTCTGGGCGCACCAAGTGCCTCTCGCTGATGTGCTCCAGCTGCTCCAGTCACCGGGAGCCAGATTGGCAAAATCCTGATTTACTGGGAATGAGGAAGGAAAGAATATAGCCCGTAATCTTCACGGGCAATAAAACAAGAAGCTGTAGCGCTCTAAACCAAGAAGCTATAGCTCTCACTTTGTGATTGCTCACATGAAGTGCTTTACTACCTACAATAATTGGATTTCTGGCAGCCACCATGTAGTGAATAGCCCAGGTTCAGCTAAACACACAAGCCTGAGCTGAACACTGTGTGCACCTCAATCCATCCCAATTCAGCACAGCACAGGAGTGTGTGCTTCAGTGCCAGAGAAATAAGGGGAGTGTATCCTTAAAGACTTGGCTAAAGTTATTTCTGCAGCACAAAGCCAGAGCAGTGGAAAGGATGGGATAGCTTATATGCTGTAATTTTGAGTTTGATAGTCAGCTCAGATGGGCTAAGCAATTTGAAGGTTCGCTGAATTTGATGCAACCACGTCTATATCACTCTGATTTTATACCTGCATTATCTTGATTAGCTCTTGCAGAGGATATGTTATGGGACAGAAGACAAACCAAGTGAGCAGCTGAGCTCCAGCGGAATCAAAACCCAGTGTGAGTCTGCTTTACGCAGGCGTGACCCATTCCAGGAGACTTGCATTCAATATCAAATATTTTAATTTTCTTCCTCCTGTTTGTAAGTCATTTCACCATTAATAATGAGAAGGCATTTACACTTGCATATGCTGCTCAGACAGCTGAGGACAAGTGCACTGACTGAATATTTCACAGCACATCAAACTAGATTTGCCAGAGTTTGAGGTAGTTGAGCTTTCTTTGGAAGGTTACGTAGAGATGAAAAATAAGTATGTTCCCTTTCTTCAAGTATTAACCCTCTATAGGGTCTCACCTTACAGGGCAGTGCTGACTAAAATGCACCCACACTGGTGATATCAGCCCACTTACGTTGATAAAGTTATAGAGATTTATGTCACGTGAAGATTTGGACCACTTCTAAAATCAAGTCATAAGTTTTAGCTTTCACATCTAATCTGTTTTCCCAGTTAACAAAAAAGTCAATTAAATTTTAAACTATTCTATATGACTGTTCAGCATAATTGGAATTACATCCTCCTGGAGATGGTGAAAAGGAGTGCTGCCTGATTGTCACACCTCATGAACCCACAGGTGAGGGTCGAGCTCTCTATCCCCACAGTGCTTTTGTAACGCATTGTCCTGGACTTGTGCACTCTATAGGAAAATTAAGTTTTTGCTTGCTAAATCCATATCCAAAGCAAATGTCACAGCACAAAATCAGATCCTTTGGGGTTTTGCTTCTTTCAGCACCAAACAGAGCCAGCCCTAGTGCCAGCAGAGCCTGCAGCAAACGTCAGCACCCCACTGCTGTGTGATACAGCTCCGCTGGGTCACGGGTTTGAGAGATGCAGCTCACCTGGAGCCCTGAGACGAGGAACAAGCAATCAGAAAAATAGCTGATCAGCATCTGCCACCTCATGGCAACTAGTTTTATTTTACTGAGGACCAAATCCTCTCCAGCTGAGGCTTTTCTAGTAAGTTAATTTGCAGATAAAGGAAATTGGATTTAAGTCAGCATGTTGCCCTGCTGAGTGTAAAGGGTTATAAGTAAGCACTGTTTTTGTGAAGGTGGCAGTAATGGTGTCTAAGCTTTCGGAGAGAGGAGCTGAAGATGTGCAGGCAATATTCATAAGCAATGCTGAGTATGGTAAGACTTCAGTCTTTGTTTTGAGCTTCTGACTTTTTTTCAGCATAATTCAGGATATGCTTAACCTCAGGTGCCAGCTGTCTCTTTCATCTCTGTAGGACTATTCATAGTTTCAAAGTCAGACACTTCACTAACTAATGTATCTGTGGGTTTAGGGTTCCAAGAGGGAACTGCAATACAAATAACTAACTAGACTAGTTCTGTATCATAATGACTACTTTGTATTTTTCCTTTTCATCTTCCTTCTTGAATTTCTATTCTTTTCTCAAAAGCAGCATTTTAATAGATGTTTTCTGATGCTGTAGAAATGGACTAGATAACAAATACACCTCTACAGCAGGAAATGGTTTAACCACCGCACTTAAATGCTTCCTGAGAGAGCACAGCATAAACCCTGCACAGCAATAGTGGAAACTCCTCTCTTTCTTTCTTCAGATGCTGACAAACGAGTGACACCCCTGTCCAAAGGAGCTGAAAGAAGCCGAGCTCTCATTCCTCACAGGTGATGCTGCACCTCGCACCAAGGCATTTCCCTGCCCGCGATCCTCCGGTGCCACCTGCCGGGAACGGGCGCGGCGGCAGCCGGGCAGCGCCTCCTGCTCCCGGGACGGTCGGATGCTCCGTAAATTCAGCAACAGCTCCTACGTGTGGTCAGCATCTGTAACGCTGTGGTGATAATCCTGTAAAACCTGAGCTGAAAGAGGCCTGTAGGAGGATAAGGGCACGCAGTCACGATCTTGCCTTGCACGAGTTACCGTGCTTGGCTTTGGCTGCTGTGAATTTATCTGTGCAGAGCTGCCGCGTTGTTCTCTTGTGTGCTGCTGGGCTCCTGTCTGTTGTTCCCTGTTATTTTTATTGGCACAGGTCAATCCAGACACCTTTCACCAAAGTTCTCAAATACATTCAAGAACTTCTTGCACTGCAGCAGTAAGCAGGCAACGGGGGAGCCCTGGGTGAGTGGCTCCTCATAGCACAGGAGGGAGGAAAGGAGGGGGTGCGAGCCCTCTTACACCCTGGCAGAGCATGTGCTGGAGGAAGGCAAGACCCCAAAAGCTATAAACTAGACATTTCATGTGTGACCCCTTTCCAAGCATCAAAGGCTGTTCAAACAGGCATCTGCAGCACCCCAGGGGTGTGCCTGAGGAGGAACTCTGTGGCTGTGTTTCTGCCATAGGTGTCTACACACAATGTGCATAACAAACCTGCTTTCCTGGGGTTTGCTGTGGGCAGGACAGTAGGCTTTGGAGTAACCACGGTTGGGTTCCTGATCACACCAGGTTTCTTCCCACTGCCCTTGAATCTCAGCAGTTTCCCTCCTAAGATATGACTTCTTGTGTGAGGAAGGTGCTGGACTTGTGCAGCTGCCTGCAGCCCAGGAATATCCACCTTCGCTGTCCTGAGCTGCAGAGACAAGGCAGGACAGGGTGTCACCCAGGAGGCAGGTCTGTCCTTTCTGATACCCCCTCTCAGTCCACTTGTTGTTCTGTTTGAAATACGGCAGGGTTGCTGTCATCCATATTCTCCTCCTCTTTCACACTGCACCAGGATTGAAGAGATTTATTTCCTAGTGGCTATTTTTAGCAATGACACCACTGTTAAGCCCATCCAGCCTGGCAGTGACGGCCGTCTCACTGGGCAGCAGCTCCGGGGTGCAGCCAGCTAGGATCAGGTCAGACATGCCGGGGGTGTTGAGCAGCCTTTTCTGCCACACACGAGGCTCTGCCAGTGCTCTGCCTATTCAGGCTTCATCTGGGAAGCACCAGGACTGGAAACTGCTTTTTGCTTCCAGATGAGTCCAGCAGAACCTGGTCCCTTCGGGATATTCTACTGTGTGCATCCATCTCGATGCGTTGTGCGATGGGTCACCCTTCTGAGCTGCTTCCAGCCAAAATGCTCGTGTGATCAGCCTGAACCTATTGCAGTCAAAAAGGCCTGGCACAGCAGGGACCTATTATTTAACTTTTGTTTCAGATCAGAAGATGCTGTGGTTTCTCACAGGCTGATTTATTTTCTTCAGCCATTGCCCACAATCCCTTTGCTACTTGTGCTGTAGTTGCTCTCAAAACAGAGGACTTGGAGCTCTCTCCCACTACAACTTCTTCCTGAGATTTTCTTTTTAAAAATCTGGTTTTTTGTCTGATCATAAAGAAGTTCTTTGTTTTTAATAACGTCTGAACTTTTGTACTATGAAATTCACTTACAATGGCTTCAAGCAAAAATTATAAAAAAGATGTAATTTTCTGTTGTGAACACTTATTTCCTCATTTCTCATCCCAGTTGAACTGGGTGCTTGCAGAAGAAGAGGTGCTTTCTGTCTGGAAGTGTCTATAAATCGAGGTGGACAAATAAGAGGGAAAAAAACAAGGGAAGAACTGAGGGAGGAGTTGCATCGGTGGCAGCTGGTGGCCTCTGGTCTCCAGCTGGGAGTTCTGGCCCTCGGGGTAGGCTTTCTGTCAAACACTAAATAATGGAATAGTGGAATAAATAAATAGCAGACTCCAACTAATCCACTTTTAGAGGATATATCAGAGGCCTTGTGCAACCCGATGTCTCTGTGCTCCAGGCGAGGTTCCCAAGGCAGTATGACGTTCCTGCTCTGGGCCAGGGCTGCTGGCAGGGGGTGTTAGACCCTGGCAATCCTTGGGCACAGGAATATCAAACAGGGAATGTCTACGGTCTGCCCTGGGTGTGAGCTGGGAGGAGCGAATAAGAAGTGGTATCAAAGTCACATCTCCTTGTAGACTTCGGTTTTCAGCGTGCTGACTCCAGGTACAGGCTGCTGTGAGCAGCTCTGGATCAAGGACAGGGATCCTGGGAATCCAACAGAAGCATGAATGCAAGGTCTCCTTGCTGCAAACCAGGCCCTGGGTGCAGCCTTCAGGAGGTGTTCTGAAAGTAGAATATATTTTCACTCTAAGAGTGTTTTGAGAAGCTGCGGAGATGTAGAAACATGGAGGCTTTTCTCTCTCCAGGAGATCACATCTGCAGTAACACGGACGGTGGTGCAATAATCTAGCACCAGATTTTACATTTTGGAAAGTCCCCCTAAAAGCTGGCTCGATGCCTATCTAAATTAAACACTTAATGTCATGCATCTCCCAGCTGCAATGTTAGGCAGAAATCTGAAACCAAGCTGTTAGTGTGGAGGACTTTAGAGGAGACAGTTCAGGTTTGGCAAACTTGCTGGTACTCAATAAATGCAAGGGAGAAAAATCCCATAAAACTTCTCTTGTGAGCACAGTGCTAAGTCTTCAGAATCCAGGCTGCCGTTTGAGGACTAGCTTAAAAGACTTAAACTAATGTAAAATCCCATTTCCCTCTCAACATGTGAACTATATAGTTTTTACTACTTTGGTACTAATTTTTTTATGTGCAGCATGATTGAAATTTAAGACCATAAAGCCTATCGCCTTTCAAAGGTGCTCATGCTTCTGAGGCATTTTCTAGGGATTTTCAAAAGACTTTTTCTCAGCAAGCCCTGAAGCCAAATCCACCCTCTGATCCTCCTCGCTTTGGAGGGGAAGTGCATAACCGAAAGCCTTAGCCTGTCTGGAAACATCTAAGCTCCCTCGAGCAGCCAGATGCCTGGTGTGCTTCAGGCACCCCACGTGATGTGCAGCAGACACACGATGTGGGGGTCGCACCAATGTGCGTCTTTGGTGCCGTGGGGTTCCCTCCTCTCGGCTGAATGCGGCTCTTGCAGTGCCAGGCTCGGGATTACATCTCCAGACAAACTTCTCAGCTAAAGAGCCGTGAGGGCAGATGGTGGGGGATGCCGCTGATGTTGGCCTTAAAGCGAGTGGCGTGTGTCGAGGTCGACGGCAGCAGGATGGCCCCATGACATATTTCTTACAGCTTAGATGTGCCCGATCGGATTCCCGCTGACATGCAAAGCCCTTTTCCACAGCTCTGGCAATGCTAAGAGCTGGGACAGCCTAAGCTCTTCCTGAAACCCTCTTGTGCTGTCATGCTGACCAAAACCTTGGAGTTCTGCGTGGAAGTGGCAAGTGTGCTGACATTGGTTCTGATGCTCACCAGCATCACCTCCTGCCCTTTGCCTCTGCCTTCCTGGTGTCTTGTACACTGGTATATCTTTCTTTCTTTTTTTTTTTTTTTTTTTTTTTTTTTTTGAGAAGGAGGAGGAGGGGTCTCTCTAGCAGAGTTTTCTAGGGAAACAAGCACTGTGTAGGCAATGCATGGCAGCTATGGGTGTCCCTACTGGCTCATCAGCTCCAGAGATATGAGTCTGGAAGATGCAAAAAGCACTTGCTGGTTTGGTGGCTGGGCAGCCTGGCACTGCTGCCAGGCAGGAGACAGCCACATCACAAACTTCACTTTTTTTTTTTCTTTGTTTTTTTTCTTTTTGCAAGCAGAAGGTCCACATAGGAAAAAGAAATTAGTGGTGCCCAGGCTGTGGAAATGCTCTGGTCACATTGCACCTTCTCGCACATGGGAGACTCTGAGGGGACAGAGCCTGTGGGAAACAGGATCCTATGGCTGAGTTTGTGTAAGGAGCAGCTGGGCAGCATGTGATACAGGTGTGATGTGCCCCAGTAATCCTGATATGGAACTGGGTAATAAAAGTCTGTAATTCCCTTTAAAAGCCCTTCTATAGCACTACCACAGGGCACAAAGATCTTAGTCAAAACCAGTATCAGGCTCATTAGATTTTGAGAAAAGTTACCTTGCAAATTATTTTCTCCCTAATTTATTTCCGTATTCATTTACTAATTTCACAGCTCAGTTTTCTTCAGCCCATGAGCCCAAACCCACTTGCAGAAGGAGGTTCTGCAAGATGCCCTTAGAGCAAACCCCGTTTGGTACCTGCCCGGTGAGGAAAGAGATGGTCCCTGAGCAAGGGGGACGTTTTCCTGCCAATATAGCATTCAAATTTAGCTCCTGCCACTGTAGGCAACGTGGCATTAAAAGAAGGAGCTTAAGTTATTAAACTGAGCTGCTTTAATCATCCAGTTCGGGGAAATCCATTGCTACAGGAGACCTGAGGATTAATGTATTTTTACCACAAAGCCAATACATCTATTCTGATCAGTTAGCCATCGCTCACTCGTGCATATGAAACTTCGTTCTCCGGGTTTGCACTCAGTAGTATGGGACCAAATGGATTTTTATTTAGAGATTGACCCTGTTACCTTGAATCTCATCATTCTGGTGGCTAGTTATGTCATTTTGCTCCTGGTTTTCCTGATCTCCTGCGTGCTCTATGACTGCAGGGGGAAGGATCCCAGCAAGGAGTATGCTCCTGAGGTCCCTGCAGACACCCAGCCCCCGATTCGGCTGGTGGTGATGCAGCAGGGCTCCCCCAGCACCCGCTGGGCAAAGGGGCTCGTCTCTGCCTGCGAAAACTCCTCCGACCTGCCGGGGAAAAGGACGACTGTTGTGTAAGGGGACTCTGCCTCGGAGCTCCGGTTCTGCCGCTCGGCTTGCCTCGGCTGCTATGTTTACTCTCCGTTTGCAGAAGGATAATGCGTTCACAAGGTAAGCTGAGACACTGATTGATTTGGTGCGGTGCCATTGCCCAGGGGGTTGTTTTATGTTCATCTGTGTTCTGCACTGACACAGGCTCGCAGTCCCGCCTGCCATCCGTAAAGAGACTAATTTCCATTTATGCTGCCGCCGCCTTGCAGCCCACTGGCAGTTGGAGGCGGTGACGCCGTCATCCACCCAGGCACTGAAGAAGGGCCTTGGTTTAACTTCGAGTTATGCTTGGTACCATTATTTTTGCAAGAACATGGTGCTGTTCAAAGCATCCCACCCCTGAGGGGCCGAGCCGTGCCACCCTGCAGCCTCAGAGCATCTTCCTCAACCGGCAGAGAGCAAATGACCTTGGTGTAGGCTCCTTATCTCTCCAGAGAGAAAAGAAATCCTAAGGACTTTAAAAGGATAGAGATAGTGCCGTTCTGATAGCAGGCAGCTGCTGCTCCCATCAGAATTTAATACTTTCCATGTTGGCCATAAGCTCCCCGGAGGGCAGTGCCAAGCCCGTCTTTGCACTTATTTTCCATCGGTAGAACATGAGCTCTCTGCTCGGATGGGGCAGAGTACCCCTTCCCCATGCAAATCCCCTGACAGGACACAGTGTGCTTCCTGGAAAAGCTGGGTCCAGTGCCTCCTGCCCCAGGGAAAGCGGAACCGAGGCAGATTTCCCAGTAATGCAATATGTGTGAGTCACCGCCGCTGCCCGCCCCCCTGGAATGGGAATTTCTGCCCCTCTGCAGCGTGTGACCTACGTCCTGGCTTTCAGCATGCATCTCCAGGTGTCTGACCTGCCTCTCACCCCCGAGCCTTCCTCCAGCTCTATCGTATTCCAGCTGGGCCACATGAAGTGTGGTATCTCCAGTAAACCCAGCATCTTCTGCATCAGCTCCTGTTATTCTTCCCATAATTTGGGAGCTATAAGCTGAACACCTTTTTGGCTAACAAGTTTCTTCTGCATCTTGCTGGTTTTCTCCCCCTCAGTGCTTGATAGGCTTAAGTTCAGGTCTCCTGAAAGGAAGGGAAATGTTTTCTTTGTCCTCCGGGTGAAGCACAAAGGGACAAAGACAAGAGGGATGTTCCTGAGCAGAGCCAGCACAGTTCCTGCTCTGTCCCCATCAGCCTGGGCTGCAAAACCCATCCGAGAACCTGGGGAGACACTGCCTGGGACACTGTCCCTGCTGTGTTCCCTGCTGGCGGAGGTGCTCTGTCACTGGGGGCCAAACCATCTCTTTAAAACTAATTTGGCTGCAGGGAATTTCTGGCTTAAGCTGGTTTGTTCTACCTAAAGATGCCCATGATCAAGCAAAAAAACTTTAACTGGTAGATTTTTAACTGGTTATTAAGGGAAAAATAGCACTGGACCCACACTGTTGCAGGTTTCTGTGCCATGTGCGATTTTACATCATCTCGATGCAAAGTACCCACAGAGTCCTTTAGGAGGCTTTAGTAAACACAGTGAGATTTACTACCTGTGTCAGGTGTCGTGGATGACTCACTGGCTGCAGTGGTCCTAATGCATTTAGGATAGGCATTTTAATTACCTCCAGAGATAGACTGCAGCAAATTCAAACCACAACTGAAAAAAGCTGACAGCTGGGTTGCATGGTCTGTACTCCAGCTGGGTGGTAACTGGCCACCTGTGCCACATCCCCGGACATACTGATTTATGCCTCAGCCAGCCGAGCATCCTGCCACGGGCAAAGGAATCTCGAGATATGGAGTATCTTTGTACTAATCTGTATGGCAAAAAAAAAAAAAAAAAAGCAGCCAGAATGGTCAGTGGTTTTTCTTTTGGTTTCTTGAGGGTGAACCAGGTTTTGTGTTCGAGCTGTCCTCTGTACCGCTGTGAGTTACAGACACGCCTGGGTTTGGAAGGAATCCTGAGTAAAACCCTGGATGTGATGAAACTGGTAATAAATCAGAAGTTGGTGGCATGGTTCTCTGATGCATATCATTCTGAAATAATCATGTTGAATGTCTTGTTTTGGTTATTTAGCACTGAAAAAGTGCAAGAAGTTAACTGCAAGTGGTAGCTGCTTTGGCAAAACTTGGCAGCGGCTGAGCTGCCTGTATGTCATGGGCACTGTCACCCATGCAGGCCAGTGTCACCTTTCCTTGGGCTCTCCTGCCTGCCTTAACTTCAGCTTGTTATCTCTTAAAGCTCTTTGTGTGTTCGTGTATCATCTGTCATGCTGGGAGCCTTCTGGGTGATAAGGGATCCTTGGTGTTAAGGAACAGAAATAATAATCGTTGCTAAGAAGAACTTGAGGGGACTCAAAAGAGCTCAAAAATATCCTGGAGTGTGGCACAGCTGGTTTCTTTGCTGATGGTGAGATGTTGGATAAAATGCCACAACTCCAGCAGAAAAGCTCTGCGGTTCTTTGACGAAGGTCGTGCAAATAATGTAACACCGTGGGTGTTTGTGTAAGTAATAGATGTAAAGATAGAGACCTGCAAGGCTATGCTAATAAATACTTGTAGATAGCTGAAATTCTCCAGACAGGTAGTTTTCTTTAACAGCAAACACCAGCCGGGCTCTTGGCTCCTTGACCCTCCACGGCAAAGCTGTTGGTTTTGGTGTGGTCACGTTTCCTCGCTGAAGCTTTGGGAGGCTGGGCTGTGGCTCCGCAGGCGGTACCCAGGGAGGCTGCAGGCAGGGAGCAGTTCCTAGGAGCATGGTGCTTGCTTGGAATGGAATTTATCAGTTGGTGGACTCTGCCCTGAAACGTGGAGGTAAAAGCAGCAAATGGCACTTCTCTCCTGATAGCATTTCTAAACAGGGGGTGAAATCCCCTTCCAGAAGTGAAAGACTGAAGTGCATCAGGACTTTGCCTACCCAATGAGGGTGGGGGAGTGGGAATGGGAATGGCTTTCTTAGCTTTGTCTGTACTAGAACAATGTTGGTGTATTAAAGCAGTGAGAGAGCCCTTGGGTATGTACGGAGAATTGCAAGGAATCGAGTCAGTGCCAATGAAGTTACTGCTGTGTGGGGGGGTCTCTGCTACCACGCTTCACTCAATGACTGTGGCAGGATTAATGCACACAGATGGGCTTTTATCAGGCCAACCTTGCAGGAATCATCCTTGGAGCTGCATTCCCTCGAGTTCTGGCTGTCCTCTGCTGCATCCCTTGCATCATTGCAAGAAAAGGGGCACAAATATTCTCCTGGCAGTGCAGCTGGTTTCCCT
>NW_010098336.1:64456-73444 GCF_000699245.1 Pterocles gutturalis
CAGAATGTGTATCCCTTGCTGGAGTTCACAGGGGATAAAGAGCATCCTGAAACCTGGCTTACCCACCCATAGCTATTCCAAATGGAACGCTGGGGGGAGTTCTGCAGAGGCTCAGATATCACTTGGAGATATCTGCAGCATCTTGGGAGCTCTGGGCCACAGCTGGCAGCACAGGGAATGAGCTGGGACATGATGCTGTTGGGATCTGCAGCTGCTGTACCACATGGATATCTAGTGTGGAAATACTGGTTTGAGTATGTGCCTTTTGCAAATGAGTAAGATGTTGGTAAAAATTATGTTAACATTTATTCAGAAGCAATATGAGTTGGAAAGCTCTGGATGGATGGGTAAGGACTTAGGAATTATGCTCTGTTCCCAATTCTGCCCTTGGCTTACAAGGCATCCCTGGGCAGCCCGTGTTCCTTTGCTCCGTGTGTCTCTGCTCCGCGTTAATTTTCTCTGCCCCCTGCACTGAGATTTCTCTCGGATGTTTGTGGAGGTTCATAAGGGGTTACTACAAAACCAGCATGCAGGGGTTGCGCTTGAATGAACCCAGTAGGTTCAAAGAAAAAGTAAAACATACTGCAACAAAAAATGGCCAGAGCGGGTGGAGTAGAGACATCGATGAACAAACTGCGGTAAATCGAAGGAAACCAGGGACATAGAGCCCTAAGACGCTTGCTTTGGGTGAGCTGTGGTCGTTGTGGCAGTGTGACAATCTGCAGCTCTGGGGTTTGAAGGGAACCGAGTGGTGGTGGGAGGATTTATTGCTGTTCTGCAGGAAGCAGGAATTCAGTCTGCACTGGCTCGCTTTCAGTTGGCTTCAGTGCCCTTTTAAAGTTACATATTACTGCTTCTGTAAAGCCTTTATTAAAGGGTTTCACAGAAACAGCAGAAAAAAACTCAGATTTCTAGATTTCTCCAACATTAATTCAAGTCAAATGTGTCATTATATTCACTGAAAATACATCTTTCACAGGGGCCTGTCCCACTGTAAATACACTGTCTAAGCCTTCAGATTTTTTTTTAAATCCTTAACAAGCCACTACATATGAGCAGAGGATTAGTCCAGACAGACTAACCCATATTCACAAGGGAGAATCCCTTCCCCTGCAGTGAATCTTTTTGAATTTGAGAAGGGCTGAATCTTCTCTCGTTTTTTTCATTAGCACATTGTTCCCCTGGTACAAATGCTCATCCTCTGATAGCACTGAGCCCAAAAGCACTGTAACATGTCCAAGTCAAACCCTTTGGCTGGAAGAAGAGCTTAAGAATCATTTTTACTGCCTAGAACCGCACCACCTTGCGTTATCAGCTATTCGGCTTGTGTGACGTTGGCACTTTGGTGGGAGTGCCGAGGTAAGAACTGATACTGGGATTAATTGGGAATACTGCTCTTCCAGCTGTGAGACAAACTTCCGTGTGCTTAGGGGAGCCCCACTGCCCGGTGTGCCAGCTTTTGGGTGGATTAAAAACTGTAAACCCTAGTCTCTCAAGCTACCTTTTTATTTTTTATAAGGCAAAGTGATGGCTTTTGTCTCCTGGTCCTGCTGCAGCCCAGACAACTTTGTGACTCTCCCAAGTGCTTGGCTCCCTGTGCAAAATCCATCCCGTCACGTAGGGTCTGGGTGTTGAAAGCAAACACGCTGATGTCCCTGAAATAACTGCAGTCCAGAGGATGAGATGACAGCCAGAGCCGTAGCGAGGATGTGCACATGACGAAGGTGTGAAGGATGGGGGGATGCACACTGGAGTCTGCTGGTGGGTGCTGCTGCCCAGGAGGAGGGCAGGTGGGCAGGACTCTGAGCTAGAGCTGGTCCTTCATGATGGAGTGGTAGAAAGCTAAATTAATTGTTTATAAATAAAGTGCTCTCAGCAATTTATAAATAAATTCTGCTTGGAGCAGAAAGCTATCTAACTTCACCAAAAAAAAAAAAGTCATACCAGAAATATAAAAAATGGGAAATTGGAATGGCTGCCTTCCCTGGCTTCTGCTGCAGCTCCTGGTTGTGTCTCCTCCCTCCCTCCTCCTCACGTGTGCTGGTTTCCTTGGAGATGCTGCTGCTTAGTTTCCCTCTCTAATGATGACGCTGTTTGACATTAACCTTTCCAAGAGGCATTTCCACCTTAATGTGACAATCTGGGTGCAGTTTTTGGAGGCAGACACTTGTCACGAGGCATCAGAACCCAGCATCTGATCACCCAGCCCAGGCTGCGGATGGGTCAGGCTCTTCCCAGATCGCAGCAGATGCTGTGTGTAGGCAATGAAACTCTGCCCTAGTTTCTCCATCTGTTAATGGCAGCAATAATTGTTATGCAACTGGGGTGTTGGGTTGATTTAATTAATATTTATGAAGGAACATGAGATCCTTTCATAGGCAGTGCTATAGATATTGTTAATTATGAATTACCCTGGTTGTACATTTGTGTCCCTTTCTGAGCACATGAGAGACTCGGACACTGTTTCAGCACCCGCATTTCTCACTCCTTCAGTACTGAAGCTTGTTGGTCCCACAGTATAGCTCTTTCTTACCCTAAAAATATGCTGAACTGAACTGCTGTTGACTTCAGCACAAGGGAAGAATACAGGCTTAGCATCCACCTCTATTTCTATTAATGATATTGCCTAAATCATCAATATTTTAATATCATTTCATTAGGTAACATTTTTCATGTTCTTATTTTAGCTCAACCACTTCTTTGAAATAAAATAAATGTAGAAATTCAGGCCAATGCTGGGTCTAAACCTTTTGAGAAAGGGGAGGGGAGGCAGGAATCGGGCACATCCTTCCACCTACACCTTCTTCAGATGATACGATGGAGCCCCTGAAATTCTGAGGGATTAACATGAGTTGCCTGAAGTTTGTTGCTGGAAACTGGGCATTCATAAATCAGATGTAGTAAGCATAAAGGGGGATTGAAAAAAAATCTGTGAGTAGCAGCACTTGATTCAATATCTGCGTGTGCCATGTTCATTGAGTGCAGCCACCGTACCACCCACCCTCCTCAAGAACAACAGAAAAAAAGACCGGACTCGATGGAAGCGTGTTAACAGTGCTTATTGCAGGTATTTTCCTTCCTATTCTCTGCACGTTCTTCCCCTCTCAGGAGCATGCTAAGCACAGACTTGACATAAGTCACATATTTGTTTCCTCAAAAAGAGGAAATCTCCTTGTTTGAGGACAGGGAGGACAGCAGCAGCCTTGGCTTGCCGGGGACACACACTTCACCTGTCCTGAGCCTGAAGGACACGTCCCTCAGCAGAGAGAGAGAGGATCTGTCTGAATTTCAGCTGGTTCCGCGCTCGGGGCAGCGCAGGGATGCGGTTTGCTATCTCTGTGGCTCGTGGCAATGTTTCCATTGAACCATTTCCCATCGGCCACGACAGCTCTGCGGTTCCCACCCTCCAGGCAGAGCACACAGGTTATCGTGGCGGGTGAGGTGTGAACACAGGGACACTGCAGGGAAAGAAAAACTTTTTGCTGGGATGGGGATAGCATTTTATCACTTCTCAGGGCAGGAGCTTTAGACGAGGCTTACACTGAAAGCAGGGTGGTTCAATAATGGGTGGGTGTTTTATTACTACTAAAAAACCCAATGCAGAGACGATTACACCAGGAAAAACTAATTTGACAATAAGCTTTATTTTGCCTGCTGAAACTCTGTGTACTGACTTGGTAAATAACCTTCTTAATTAGTTGAAGCTCTGTTTACAGTTGATGGAGAGAGACAGCTTGTAGGGACATGCCATGGAGTCTTTTCCAGTGCAGGCAAGGCTCTATAAAGCTGCGTTTTTATTCATATACCTCTGCAGAATTGAAAATCGGGACAGCGCTTGTAAAGCCAAGTGTTTTGTCCCTGGTGTATCGAATAGAAGGCAAATCTTTGGCATTGGGAGGCTTGGTGTTTGTTTTGGGAAGGAGAGCTGGCAGGGATCCCAACACTAACGCTGAACATCTGAGGAAAGGGCTGGCTGGGAAGAATTATGTCGTGATGCAGACAGGGGAAAGCCAGGAAATTGGAAGCCGGGACAGAGACTCCTACCTTAACTCATTCTGGCATGGAAAAAATAATTGTGAAGTGTTAACACCACATCCCTGGGACACGTATTGATGAAACGTGCTGGTGTTTAAGAGTTCCTTGGGAGGATGGAGGTTTTTACCAATTTGTTGTGGTGGAGGTTAGAGAGCTGCTTGGATGAGTGGGAGATTTAAGCCACAACTGGAGGAGAAGATAGGGCTCATCACTGTCGAGTCTGTCTTGGCAGGGTTATTTGCCCTGGGAGGACACGTGCTGCTCTCCTGTTATTACCTCTATAGAGCTGAAGGGACAAAGGAACCTTTTTCTTTATCTCCAACTCCCTTTGTCTCTCCAGCTCTGCAGTGTGACAGGTCCTGGGGGTTCCCTCCTCATGGGATGTTCTGTTCTCGCTGTTACAGAAATCCAGCCGCTCCTTGGGGTGACAGTTAAACCACCATTCGGAGGATGTCAGGTAATACTGCGGGCTGCTTAATGGGAAATGGTTTTGCAGATGGACTCGCTGCTCTTCCCCTTTTGCAAACAGAAGATGCTTTGCCTCCTTCCTCTATTTAAGGTGAATGTGTGGGTTTATTTCACTGCCTGTTTGCTCTGTTAGCATGTGGTGGAAGAGAGGATCCCTCAGCCCAGAGCATCCCATCTGAGAGGAGCAGCAGCAGTGTTTGGGGCAAGAGGGCAAAGGAAGGTTCCAGCACCAGGGGGGCTGAACAGTGCCTGTTAAACCTTCCCCCCCAAGGTTACCGCAGCCTGTCCCGCGGGGCAGAGCTTCAAAGCAGGGTCCCGCTGTAGGGCCGGTTTCCTGTTTTGTTTAACAGCTGCTTGGGAGGAGGCGGGTTGTGACCGTGCTTTTTCTCTCTGCTGGGAAGCATGCAGGGTAGCCTGGAGTAACAGTCAGCAGGGAAGCCAGATCATTTCCATTTTCTTACAGCTGAAATCAGGGAATACTTACTGGATGACAGGGACGAAACAAAATGGCTCAAGGCCAGGCTGTGTGCTCGTCACACAAGGGTGAAGCACCTCTCTTTGTTTCTACACTTAACCAAGTCTTCCTCTTACCTGGACTGGACCAGGTCCAGCTTTTTGCTCTTACTCGCTTTGCAGAGGGTGTAAGCAGCACTCCCACCCATCTGCCGTGCAGAGGGAAAACTGGGAGCTCCAGTACTTCCTAATCTGTGCTGGGTCTCAGCAGCCACCTGCACGTGCCCAGAGGCCAGACCCCCAGGACAAGGACCGGGACCTCTCTGGGATGACAGCAGTGCACACCCCGAGCAGGGCCAAGCGGGACGTGCACTGCTGGAGGCATGGCTCAGAGCCAGAGCAGCGCAGAACCATGCTGCAGGCGTGGGGCAGCTTCCTCTGACCGCATCCTGCACAGCGCAGGGCTTGAGAGCATCCTCCGGGTCAGACACATTTTACAGCTCTTGTTTGATGTAAGTGCTACCCCGTCAGACTGGCTCTGCTCCTGCAAGGCACCAGCTTTTCTGTCTTAACAGATAAACCTCCGTTAGCCAGATCATGTCTGTCTCAAACCTGCAGAATAACCCGCCAGAAGGCATCCAGGGCTCGGATAAGCTCTGAGTTCAAAGGGGCACTTTGAGCTTAAAACTTGCAGTGTGCCCAATTGTGACTTTAACCCGGGGTGAGGACAGCGAGTGCCCCAGATGACTGGGGCAGAGTGAGGCTGCCACCCTCCAGAGAGAGAAATGGGTTTGTAGGTGCAGCCCCAGCTGCTGGCACAGCCCAGTCTCCTGCAACGGGCACATTGCAAAGTGAGAAAATACTTTAAGGTTTTGCCATGGATTTAAAAAATAGAAATAATCATAATGCCCTTCTTGTAATAAAAGGTAATATAGAAAGAAAAGCAACTATACCAGCTGCTTTGGTTGTTATGCCCATGTTAATGTATAACACGTGCATACACGTACGCACTCAGAGACACATGGCTTTGTGTGCATAAGTACAGGTTGTTGTAAAAAGATTGCAAGTGCCTCTATTTTAACCCTGTATTTTGAATTCAATACAGGACTCACCCCAGCTTCATCCTCACTCTTCTCCTCACCTTGCCTTCTTTCTTCTTTGCAGAAGCTCATGGGGAAGGGCAGACGATTTGACAGTCACCTGCACAAAGCAGCTACTGTCCTAAGCATCACCTTTCCAAAAAGCGCGTTCTGGGACACAGGTACAGCCCACCGCATGCACTGTGTGTCTTCACACAAATCACTGGTATTTCTGTGCTCCAGTTTTTAGATTTGCAGGGGCCAGATTCTGCTGCTTGGGACTCGTGCATGAACCTGGACTGGCTCCGAAGGCAGTGGGCTGGGCTCCAGTCTCCCGTCCCCGCTGCAGGCAGGAGGTTACTTGAGGTAATTCAATGGGATTTCAGTGGCCATACCCCGGGGTGACACGAGTGCAATGCAGGAGAGAAGGTCCAGATTTGCATGGGTACAATCGCTTCTGAGCCTGCCTCAAGGGGTGACTTGGCTGCTGGATGTGCTGCTGGAGTGTTTCTGCCATCCTCTGGCTCTCGGTTTTCACACTCTTCTCTTGCTCTTTGTACAACAACATGATCACTGATTGCTCCATCTGATTAACTGTTAAAAGACAGTGTCTTGGTCCTCAGACCAGCCCATGGGTTTGAGGAAAGCTTTCCTGAGAGCAAAGGCAGTCACAGCCGGGAACAGCCTAAACCCCACGTCACGAGAGCCTGCACCCAGAGACACAGCGCTTCTCTTTGTTTTCCTTTCAAGGACCTCAAGCAATGTTTTTTCTTAGTCATCAGTCAGGATGCTTCATAGTGGACAGATGGCGTTTTTCAAGTGGCAATAGGATGAATGGAATCAAATATTTTGTTTCAATTTGTTTAATCAGATTGTCTTCCTCTGATGTCTGTCCATAGAAATACAAACTACAAAGCCACGAGCAACAGCTTTGGCCTCAAAACCTGAATCCCTCCCAAAGAGACTGAGTGTCCTGCTCAGCAGGGATTTCATGGGGTTCCCAGGGCTTTCTTGCATTATTTAAGGTTTGGTGCAATAACAAAAACTGCTGCTTTGCTTTTTTTGAAGATCTTAGTATCTGGCCAAGCTTCTCATTTTCTGAGTAGCTTTGCACCTTCACAACTGGGGTCCTATGGGTGTAACCCCCACAAAACCTCCCATGCAGAGGGGATGTGTAACGCTGCTGATACCGCAGCTCTGGCTGCTCCTTACCCAGCCAGGGCCAGCGCTGGTAACAAGACCCTTGTTTTTGTCGTCCCGAGATCCCATTTCTGGCAAACCTGTCCAACAACCTGAGTGTCACAGAAGGCAGGTTTGTACACAAGCTATAAATCATCACGTCTTTTCTTTCACTACTTTTGCATTTAAAGTAGTAGCAGTCCTACTTTCTCTTGGCAGTGCAGTAATTTGTCATTTGACAGTGGCTTAATGAAAACCCTGCTGCTGTTCTTGCTAGAGTTTAAGAATTGACATTACAAAGAAGTCCTTCCTTGACCTTTCCCTCTTGGCCACTCCTGGAAATTAGAGTGTCTTCATTTTAATGAGCTCAGAGCATTGGGGAGTTGCAAGGAAAAAAAAAAAAATCAGTTTCAAAAATACCTCGCCTCCTCTTGCGAATATGTCAGGACATGTTTTTAGATACAGAGCTCTCCTACCTGAACAGACTTGTGCTCTCCTTATCCTGTGACTTCTCCAGCTGAGCTATTTCTTGGCTCCAGCCTATGGTTTATGATGCAAGGCCATGTTTGCTTTGCAGGAGGTATGTTGCAACATATAGATCAGATCCTTCAGCTGGTAGAAATCACCCCAGTCTTTGCTCCCCCTCTATCACTTCTGCAGTCAAATCTTGGTGGCAAACTAGGGGAAACCTGTCTCTGTGTGTGTATGTACCCTTACAGAGGAAATTTCTAACTTATGCAGGTGATGAGACACTTCATTTGGACACATAAGGTTCAGTGGGAAGGGGACAGGTTTGGGCTCTACTGCACATTTTGGGTTCCTGGTCCTGGAGGTGGTGTGAACACAGCTGTGCAGAAGGTCCACTGCAGCTCCATGTCTTAGAAAATGTTCGTGTAAACTGCAGGTTAGAATGTGTGTAAGTTTGGATGTTCTGTAAATAATAGTCTCTTGTAGTAATACACACACACACAATCTTGCACACATTTATTTAGTAGCAAGACGGAAAACTGGGAAGAGAACCATGTTTGCAAAGGGCTGTAGTGGCAAATGTTTCCTTCTCATGTGGCTGTTGTGCAGCACATAACAGAAGCCAATCTATAATTGAGAATCTGTAGGAAAGATAATTTATTCTATCAATGTCAAACACACATGCAAAACAGTTTGGCTCCATATTTCTGTTTGGAGTTTATTAGCACAAGTGGATGGCTAAGTGAAGGAAAAAGAAACCATACTGAAAGATGGGAGAAGTGTCAGTAACCCTTTCCTTGCTGCTGCTTTTATCCAGCGTTAGTGCTGAGCACTCCCAAACCACAACTGAACAGCTCAGCTACCAGGAGAGCCAAGGAGGAAAGGACAGGGATCATTTTTTATGGAATCAGGGTAAAATCTGGATGGAGCAGCTGTATGTAAATGTGGATGTTGCTGTATGAAGGGATGTATGTGTATATATAAGATTCCTTTAGGCGTTAAATCACACCAGGAGTCTCACAGTGATGCTGCACCAGGATGGGATGGCTCTGCACAGAGCAGGACCTGCCATGACCCCAGGGGATCTTTGATTAAGGATGGCTTTCACCTACCTACTCTGGTTTTAATCTTTTTTTAAAACGAAAACGAAGACCTCTGCTACCTCACCTGCAGGACAGCAGAAGAGAGGGCTCTGGGTGTTATTTTTCCACGCAGTGTTGTTAGGAGACAGCAGCTTTTCCACTATAAAATGTGGAAAACAGAAGCAGTTTGTACAGCCAGGTAGCTAAGCACGGTCATACCTCAG